>NC_090272.1:223398192-223698192 GCF_040414725.1 Anabrus simplex
GCCATATTACCGGCAGCTTTACACACAACCTACAAGGTGCACAAGATTCCTGAAAGTTTTACTTTAAAAGATGTGAAAGCAAGATACCTTTTTGGAAGCAAATTTCAGAAATAGCATACAACTAGATTACACAGTTCCATCATCTCCATGGGTTGTATTGATTTGTACCCAACTATTTTACTCAAAATACAATCCAATTCACATTATAAATTTCTCTCAAACAAAAAGAGGATTGTAAGATTGTCTATATGGACAAGAAGGAAGTCTGATACGTAACCTGAAGGAGAGTAGATTAACAGGTCAAAAGAATCAGTTTTCTGCTTTAAATAAATTAAAAGCAAGTAAAATTTTTCTGGGTGTATCACTTATCCACCACTTACTGTCAGACTATCAATGCAACAATATCTAATTGAGTCAAAAGGTAAATGCCTTGCTCTGTCATCTATAAAAACTTCCACAAATTCTGCAACTTTTAACAAATGTATTTCAAGCTTGTTAATTCCTCTATAAAATATCCTTTCAGGACAAAACCGGGACCCCAGCAGTATGAAAGATATACCAGGCAAAGCAACATTCCAAATGTAATGTGTCCAGGTTGTTGAGGGTAGTAAATATATATTCATGGATGAAAATCACTCTAGCATAACCATTTCCTAGTAGAGATTTTTCTTTTAAAATCCAACCGACTTAAACCTACACAGTAAGGGAACAGTACCGAGTAAAATTCACTCCTAATCGCCGACATTAAAACTGAAAAAATACTTCCCAATACCTCAAAGTATACATTTCAATTTTAATAATAGCAATAATATTCACTCGAATAAATATGTTTTAGTGAATATTCCCTTTGCTGGATTCAGTCAGTGACTTGTTTGTTTTTACACTTCAGGAGATGAGCTGAAGTCATTACACACGGCCATACAAAATAAAATAAATTTCAAAACTTGTTTTGTGGAAATAAGATGAGATGTCTGTATTTTATATTTCTAATCTGAAACCAAAAACAAACAATTCAGCTAGACCCTTCACACATCATAAGATTAAAATCTAGTCAAGTTGGGACACATGAAATGGAACATTTAATTTCAGTCACTAAGGCAAAAAAGCAACTTGCAAACATTTTTATCTCCTAGACTTAGATAAGTATATCTAAGTGTTCTCAAAATGTGTTGTGCATCTTGAGCAGGGGTAAGGTAAGGAATGAATTTCTTCTACTTTTGTCTGGTATTACTCTCTACTGATAGCCGGAGTGGCAAACTCAAAGCACAGTAAGCAAAGCAGTATTCACCATTCAACCACAAACATTTGTTTCAGCACGATCCTAGTGAATCAAGGCAGTACTAAATTTTCTAACAATCAGTTGCTTTCGAGGAAGACATGACTGAACCCACTTTACAGCAAAATGAGCTAGTAAAGAGTACTGATTGATAGCTTTACACCTTTGAGGTGCAGTTACAATCCTACTGAGGAAACTCTTAATCTTCTAAAAAGTGATTGTATGTGTTACCAGGGTCTAGTTGGACTAAGGAGAGACAGTTACAGACTGCTCACAGGCAAAGTAACATATTTCGAGACAAAGAATTTACTTATTGCTTCAGACTGGCAGTACTGTGGAAAATCAAGAGAGGAGACTGTATCTCACTCTCCAGATAGAAAGGCAGGCAACATGACACACTGTTCCTAGCAATAGTTGGTCAGCATCAGGTACGTAACAATTATCACAACCAAAGGGCATCCCCTAGATTACAGCTACATCTCTTCCATTCCCTCCCACCCTTCCCAAAGAATGGGACAGAATACTTCAGAACGAATTGAATAACCTCCGCAAATATATCTGCGAGCAACGACACAGTATGGACGGAAAACATCACGTAGTAGCTTCTCCGCATCACTTACGAAGTACACACACGTGCCCTGCGGGTGTTATGTCATTTTTTTAATGAACTGATGAACTGGAGTAACTTGTGTAAATATCCAGAGCAGCAAAAACCATAATTTATTTACACTGGAACTAATGGGAAAAAGCTTCTGTGTGCTGCAAACTACAGCAGGCAAGCAGAGTAAGTAATGAACATACAGATTTACCTTTGTAATTTAAATATTTACATTAGCTCCAATGAACAGTTCTAAATTAAGTTTATCAGCCCACATGACAAAGGTGGTTTAACAACTGAAACAATTCATATCATTATCAAATATATTAAATGCATTAAGAATAGTCAAAGTACAGCTTTACAAAACCTGCCCTTTTCATTCACACATAAATAAATAGTCTATAAAACTAGACAAATATATCAACCATTTCCAAAACTCTTTTCTAATGAACAGTATCTTTAAGACATGAGCCACACTGTCTAGCTACATCAGCAGTATATTGGTGAAGAGTTCTTAGGCATCTCACTTATAAGGATGAATTTCATAATTATCTTCATAATTATTTACCATTTACAAGTTAATTTATTACCAGCTATTGTGTGTGCATTAAGTTTCTGCAGTACGTAACAAGTCACCAATTAATTCTGTGGATAGGCCTACATATCTGATTTATAACCGTAGTTATTCATTATATTGCTTATGTTCCAATTATTTATTTCTCACCTATTTTGATTGTGTTCTATTTCCATAAAGGTATTAATATAGTAAACTACTTCTCCAGACGAGAAGCCAAGCATTACTATTGTCTACACTCTTTGCAAAAGAGACAACAGAGGCAAGTTTACAAATGATTATGAGCAAAACTTAAACTCCCAATACAATATAACGAAATTTCAACATTAACTAGATAAACAGGGAGCTCTAAACTAGGTACAAGGTAATGTGTTTTGGAGACTTCCAAGCCCACCAAAAACCACAATTTATTCTAGCAAGTATCAGAGATCCTGATGACCTCTCAGGAAATTAATCAGTAAACATTCCTATGCTGATGTGTGTCAATCAAAGGCATATGCATTGGAAGATGGAATACAAATATTTTGTTGAGTTGCTAGGGATATCTTTGGCTAACCATATTGACTCTATAGAAACTATTATATAAAGAAATCGTGATTATCTAACAAGAATTTATGAAAGATTTATAAATCATGCTGCTACAAAAATGATAAAGAATAATGTAATGAGTGCAATAAAACGTAGGTAATATAATTGAAATTTAATTATCAAGCTCACAGAAATTTAAATTTGAAGGCGTGAACAAGTTTCCGATTCAAAAATAAGAAATTTAAGGCAAGAACACAGGGGGAGCGGGGAGAACTCATGGTAAACAGTTTTCTTTGGTAAGTTCAATGTATAAACCCAGAGATATTAACAACAGCAGTTAACCAACTACCTTACTTTGACGAGCGCCACTCGTGTAATTATCCCACCCCTAATACTTACAAAATTTGTTGTCCTAAATTTTTGGCCTTTCAATGTTTTAAGCTATCACACACTACATGTTTACTGAAATGTTCAATAGTGCGACTTGCACAATTAGAAGCACAATCTTCATAAATAATTAGTTTGCTTCATACCCTTACTATGCACTCCCACAACTATGCTAGCCAATGGGTGTCAAAGCCTTCGTGTGAGCACAACGGGTGTTCGTGCTAATTTCCTGAGAGATCTAAAGCACACTGAAGACTGTCTGTTGGATAGTTTTAGTGATACTATGGACAATGATCAGAATGTGAGAATGTATGGAGGCGAAAGTAGCAGCAGTAATAATGATGATACTGTAAGTGGAACGGAAGCTGCAAAAAGGCCTATCGTCGATGTACCAACGTATAATAACAAGCTACAATGGAAGAGTATAATCAATATGGTTTGGAATATTTCATTTATTGATGAGAGTGGTGTAAGTGAAGGAGTTCTGGAGAAGTCTGATGTTCCAAATTTAAACAAACTAAGTGTACTTCGTGAAATACAGAGCGACTTTATCTATAAATGTGTAAGAAACAATTTAATTTTAAGGTTACTGCAACAAATTTAAAACAATCTTAAGCATGACACATTGTAATGTAAGCTAGGTATTGATAGAATTTCTAAATAAAAAGAAAAAAGCATATATTCCCTTAATAAATTGGTAAACCAATGTGTTGTTATTCTTCTCACAGCCTCCTGCACTAATCAACCAAGCATCATCGATCTGCATTTAGGGCAATCACCCAGGTGGCAGATTCCCATCAGGTAACACTAAATGCAATTTATAAATTCTCACAAGCACAATTTATGTGGTGTGGTGGTGCACAACACTGAGATGGCCAGCTGGGATCTCTCATACACTAACCAGATACTAAGCCAACTACCTGTACTGTCATTTTAAACAATTCATCCAGTTAATGCAAAACAATTTCCAAGTGCTCTTTTTTTCAGTGCAGTGTTGCACATCATTTAGTTCTATACATACAATTGAACAAACGTGATCAAATTAAAATAGTCAAAATACACATCAACACACAACTGCCCATGTAACCAGACAGCTCAGTTGGTTAAGTATTAGATGCTTCAGTGGCAGCTGAGCTAAGCTCTTGTCAAACATTCAAGTAACTAATACACTGCAGTGTAACAGACAAATACTGAACGAAGAATCCTGACCCTGCACTTCCCGAAACTAAAAAATCATTGAGTTGTTATGTAAGAAGACCTTGGCATGTCAGATTTGATATTAAATTAATTTTACTCGAAAAGGGATGAAGCACCAGTAGATCTAAGATGGACCAAATGATGATAAAATTAAAATTTTACAATGAAGCTCTGCAGCCTGCAATATTTAAACCCTCTAAACGCCAATGTCCTTTTGAAAGCCCCTTTGGCTTTCATCTGAAAATTGCCAACATTAGTTAAAGACTTACTATTTTTGCAATAAACAGCCTCGTTTTTTTTTAAGGCCATTCTTTCAATATATTAGTCCAATCAGCAGGTATATTTATTGGCATGCTTTACTTGGCGCGGCTGCGCAACTTGTCCGCTCCGTGTTTAGTTGCTCTCGATCTTTTACTTGTTCATTTACTGCTGTGAAAATGATTACATATCCATTGTGCTTGACAGAACATAAGTGTGATTGAAAGATCTTTGAAAATATACTTGTACTGAATTTTATTATTATTTATTATTATTATTATGTGTTATGTACAAGACTATTAAAAAGTAATGAAAATTTCAAGTTTCCAACTACAATAACAGCTGAACTGTAGGTGATCAAACGAAAGCTTGTAAAAACCGGAAACTGGACTTGGCGCCCAGTGGTAGGAAAACTGCAATAGCACGCGGTGATCAAAGGGTTAAACATCTACAAGTAAAAACTGGTATGTTATGAGCAATTGTAAACAGGAGGGATAATAAACCTGAAGTGCTAGAGAAAATACAATTACGCTACATCCAAGGGTAATTATGATATGGTATTTAACCTTATAAGAGGCACGTACACTATAGATTTCAATTATGCACAAGACAAAAAACAAGAGGTGTATGGAAAAATCCTAGCTTATTAAACGACTTCTTGGGAGAGGACCCTAATAAGGGCTCCATTAATAAAAGTCTCACCGTGCAAGAATGTCACAAAATTCAGAAAACTTAAAATTTTACGAATTTCTTAGTAGTATCTTTGAGTCTTCAACAATGATATTTTCTGCACATATAACATAAATGCAGAGAAATTTGGTTGGCACAATACAAATTGAAGTAAATGCTTTAACTTACAAAAGGCATTTGGAAAATTAGAATAAGATGAAATTTTACTAGTATACAACTAATTCAATCCAACAAAATTTCCAGGGTTGTGGGATTCTCCCCTTGTTTGTGTATTGTCCATTATATATCAATGAATTGGCAAATATTTTAGATGAATAAAATTGGCTTCATTTACAGAAAATGTTCTATTACCAAATCAAACATTGAGGGTTGAAATAGCACTTCAAGTTTCAGGACAAATGCAGTAAAATAAGTTAATTAAAAACCAGCTTGGAATTGTGAACAGGTGCAATGAGCCTTCAAACAAGAAATCTAAACCATGACACAAACTCTGAACAATGTATTCTGACTTCTATTACCACATACAAGAGAGCAAAGCTGCTACTGGAGGTAGTACTTCCCAACAGGCTTTAGTAACGCACAGAACACAGAAGTAAAAATCATTCAGAAAGCTATCCAAAACATACAAATGTACCAAATGTACTTAGTGGCATTTTGTCAATATTCCATTTCATTGAATAAACTTTTTTGCCACATAAAACACCCAAACTGCTCATATTTTTTAGTCCAATAAGTATTTTTCCTGAAATATAATCTTCTATACAAAGATACTAACTTATTAGGAAAAAAGCCCAGGAAATAGTCCTAAATTAAAAAATAACTTACAATAAAATATCACACATTACCCTGCGACAGTACTGGGTTGGACAGAAAATTGTACTTTATAAACCACCACACACGGTACACTATCTCAGAGAGGAATGAACACTTAGCCTACTACTTCAACTAGCAATAATCATCTGTGCAAAACAACACATTAGCTCCAGATTATTCTTAAAATGTGGAAAAAAGATGCTATAAGGCATCTGGAATATCAAAAATGAATCACACAACAACTTTAATCAGTCTTCTGCTGACTTATGTGGCAGTGGAACAATCAACGTATTGTCTAAATGCACACGGATCACAGATGCAATAAAATTCAGGTGCATGAGGGGAAAATAAGCCACAGCGCACAGATTTACACCCAGGAACACAACAGATGACTAGTTTTCTGTTACGTGAACTTTCACCTCCCTAAAACAAGTGTAGCCTAGACAATAATCACAGCGCATTCCCAAAAGGTCTAACTGGAATAATATCACAAAAGATATTGTAAAGAATTTCACTGAACTACATACTAATTCTCTAGGATGGTCCTAAAATCTTTTCTAACACGCCAAAGCATTAGTTCAATACAGGCACGTGCATCCTCGAAGCTATCATGACCAGAAGAGTCTTTCTGAATGTCTCTCTTCAGTAGACACCCCACAAGTGACTTGAGGGAACGTCTGTAAGGAAGTCCATAATAATGTGGGAACACAACAGATGTATCTATCACAGTGCCATGAATTATCCTTAATGCTCTCAAATCGTTTTCTAACCCATGACCCACGAGAATAGTGTCTGCATTGATGAAACCCATCAGATCATTCTGAACATCCTTTAATGATTTGGTGCCCTTCTTGGCCAGATCACGAGCAGTGATACCCGAGAACCTTGTGTTGTAATCTATGATATAGTTTTCTGGTTTAACGAGACAGTCATAAACCAAACGACCATCGGTTGCCACAACGGTGACCTTTGTTAATTCTAGTCCACGTGTAGTGAAGCACATCTCACAGTCTAACGCATACACACCAAAGTTGCCATCTAGAGGCGGAGTCTTACGAGCTCGTGTGCGCACATAACCATCAAAAGGTCCATTTATTCCTAATCCCACACCATTCCACACATGTAATTTACCAGTAGTACAGCCACGTGTACTCGCTCTACCTCGACAACAGCTATATTCTGTTCGGGCTGTCATACCTGAACCCTTAGCACTGGGTATGACAACCTTTTGCAACTTTCCCCAGTGGTAAAGACAATGTTCCTGAGTCAAATACTCGCCATCAGTGGTGACAAAGAAACCACGACCACAGCGTACACATTTTTTCTCGTCACTACTACACCACGACCTTTCCCGTTCTCTACTTTCAGAAGTAGATAAATCAGCACTTAAATCGGGGGCCTCTGATTTTTCCACAACTTCTAACACAACCTCCTCTTCCACTGTCATAACATCATTAAATTCACACACATCAGATTCTGTTGATATTTCAGGCGAGGATGAGCTCGTAGAACCTTCCTCACAACCACTGCTAGTGGTTCCACTGTCGCCATCACCTGTTGCACTAACTTCACTTTTATGATCCGCACTCCACTCGGCACTAATCTCACTGTAATCCATTCCAGGACGATTATCATCAATTAAGTTGGATATGTGAACGTTGGTATCTGAATCCAGCAGAACTCCATTGTTGTATTTCTTGGCACTCATGGGTATGAACTCCTGGGCATTGACATCAAAGAAGTGGCTGGATGTCGTCATGGACGGCAAGGAGCTGCTGGGCTGTGTACCGGCAGCAGGACTTCGGTAGATGATGGCCCTCCCAGGATACAAGGCACTCTCGACAGGATAACCCAATCCTAGCAGCTGGTCTGGGCTCAGCACGTAATGGCGTAGAAATACACACAGGTCGCTGTCTGCCAGGTTCAGCTTGGCATGCTGCCGCAGAGCAGGAATGCTGGCGTTGACTTTCTTTCCATCCGATCGCTTCCCTCGTGTCTTGCTCTTCTTCATATTGGAATTGTTCCTGGCAACAGGTGAACCATCATCCCTTCTGATACGATTCTTTTTCTGGCGCCGGCTCAACAACGCCCCCTTGCAGCCCCGTGGAGTGCTCCCCTGCGGGCTGTTTTCCTTGTTGCCTTCGCTGCTACTGCTCTGCCCACTGCATTCTCCACCAGGATCTAGTTCCTCTGTGTCTTCTTCACAGGCCAGACAAAAGGGAACCAACAATCAGTTTTACCCAACGCTCAGAAATTGGCACTTCTCTACATTAAACAAAACCCAACTGCTTTTAATATGGAATTTTCCAGAGGTGCAAATAGCAATGTCATTCACAACTGTTCTTGTACTGCACTGACAGATTCTTTTTTTAAACTAAGATGACTGATGGAATACCGTAACATGTAACTGTGTAACAGATAATTCTTCTCAGCATGAAAGAGTTTGATAAATATATCCCCCTTAGCAGACTATCAACCTGAAGGCTGAACAACAGCCCACATATCTCTTGCAAAACCTTTACTGACAACCATGGAAAAGAAGAAGTTAAAAGGACTATCAGTACATCTACTAATATAGGAACTTGAAAAAATTATCTACACGGTTTTACACTCCCATTATAGTCAGGATATTGGAGCCTTGCTAAAATATATTTATTTGCACCCCTGGGTATATAGGACTAGTTTATTAAGAGTGCAGACACAAAGTTCCATCAAGACTGATCTCATATCCACTGAATTTGATAATAGACTATTAGGACAACATACTCTATGTAGTGAACTTGCAGTATAAAAGTCCTGGTCATGAGGGCAACAAATGCACTGGTAAAAATCTTGACAAAAACATTACAAAGCCACTTCACAATTTAAGAAGAACTACATTCCCAAAGTAAAACTTGGAATGATGAGTAAACAGTCTTAGGAATTTCATAAGAGTAACTCAAGTACCGAATACATGACAACTCTGTGCAATGAACCAACACAAGGCCTATTAGAGAATATTTTAGAAAAGGAGAATTATTTTCACTGCCAATGAAAAAAAAAGAAATTGATTCTGAATTTTCGTAAAGATATGCAACAAAAACGAATGTAAACCTACATCAAACACATTGTATTTCCATGCACATCATTTAGTCAAGCTCAGGTTTTTAAAGTAACATTTTTATACAAATTTATAACCTTATCAAATTACTACACTTTAAATATACGGCCATTAAACTGAACAATTCATCAACTCCCTCAAAAATGTTGACCAGTGATAGAACGAAAACCCACGGAAACTAAGTACCTTCAACTTACCATCTGCACAGCTTGCTAAAAATTTTCCGTTGCTACTGAAATCCATGTCCAAAATTTGACCACTATGACCTTTGAGAGATGTTAACAACCAAGGATGAGAAAAGCTCTGCTTGGAATCTCGAGACCATTTCTCAGCATGTTTTTTCTTGCTAGTTTTCTGAGGAGCACTCACATTTTCGTGTTGTTTCTCTTTTCTAGGCAATTCAACTTCAGGATCTGGAACATAAAGACATACATAAGATATCGACCAAATACATTAAACTTAAAAATCAATAACTAAGCTGTACAAATCCTCATCTATCTAGCACGTGTTCAAGTGCAATAAACAATATAAGGCCTTTTTTGAACGAAACCTGAAACACAACATATTCCCGAATAAAACTAGATTCTGCTGCATATGCCACCAAAAAGTGGGCGAAAACGGCTAACAGAAAGAAAAACAACCTAAATTATTGGCCACAATGCAAGCGCTCTTTAAGTACGGTATACGGAGGCATGGCTTACTTTTATCAACTTCCTCGGTCTTGGATGCCTTCAGCAAACTGGAAATATACACTAAAACTAACACTGTGGCTCCTACTATTACTGTAACAACAAGAGCTGGAAAGTCAGTAATTCCACTGCCGGTATCCGACATGGTGCAAAGCAGACTACACACTGTCTGTTCCAATACACACACAACAGCAAACTGCACTAAGCTGCAGTTCTGGAATGGCGGGAACGAGGTCGGCTACTTAGCGCGAGCACGCTCGATGCGCGCACTGAGGTTTCCCGTCAATACCGCTACGAGCCGCTGACTGTAACTTCCACGTAGTCTGCAGTGTCGCAGAGGCACATTTCCAATAAGGCGCAGATGCAGAAGCCTGTAGACACTCCATGTAAATAACGTGCATTCACGACGCTATCGCTGTGCCGTCCTAAAGCGAACGAACGCTCCAGCTGACACACATCCTCCACCGCTGGCTGTCGGCTCGCGACTGGCAAGGTTTCGCGGCTTTCTCAGACTACTACTTCCAACTCATGAGTATGCGTCACGTGTGTCGTCATCACTCCCTGCGCTTCTTTCCACAGAACACAATACCAAATTGTGACTCATTGTTCTGCATTACCCCATGGCTTAGACGTACTCAGACAAATCTCCCTGCTTATCGTCATAATATACATCCACTTCAGTGGTCTTCTGACCACATGGTCATGTTGCAATATTTGGCCGCAATTCAAGTTGAGAGAATTTATCTTATTCCCCATTCTAACATTTGCGAAATGACTACTGACAACACATGCAGCATTTAACCACCTGTCAATGGACCAAGAATAAAAACAGTCTTTACAATGAACTCAATTTCGGCAAGCTGGAAATAAACACTATCAGCATCTATTCGAAACAAGGTGTATACATATTATCCCCTAGCACCCACCATGAAGAATAGATCTTTATTACAAAAGTATGTCACATTTATTACGAAACTTATACACATTTAGGAAATAACTGAATTTTTCGTCTTTTTATTCATGTGGATATATACACGAAAGTGTTGACAAGACCTCAGATACCTACGTTCGAAGTTTCATACTTTCACTGCAATGGATAATAGACCTACATGGAAATAAACAACTTTCCTTCTGCTTCTTTTGTAAACAGGATTATTTGTGTGTAAGTTACAAGCAACAGGGTTACATTTATTTAATTATGAAGCAAGGGTTTTAGAAAGTGGTCTAATGGAAATCCTGAAGAAGACAGACAAAAGTCTGTCATCCCTCTCAAGTTATAGCAAAAACAGAGATATCATCTTAAAATTTTACACATACTTTAATTTCCCCCTCCCTCTTCTCTCTAAACAAACCCAAGTTTGTTACACAATTTACGACGAATATATTATTCCTACTGAAGAAAAAATTACAACCAGCGCATATCTTAAGGGAAGTATTATACGCAACTAATGGCATTAGAACGAGTCGGTAAAACTGTACCTTAGGCCGTGAAAGGCCGTTGCTCCAATATAACGGAATACGATGCCGGAGACCGCAACCAGAGCACACACAACTCCACGTTACACTGCTATCGTCCAAACATAAGCTGAGGAACTGATTTCATAGTGCCCGCAGTGCCTTTAAAAGGAAGCGAGGCCGGAAAAACAACTGACGCAATCTTCAGTGTGCAACGCTTCCCCTTAAACGTCACGACAGAAGAGCTTTGTACTCATTGGGGGCATGGGTACAACACTATTATCAGATGGCTTATCGATGTGAGGGGTAAACAAAACAAAACTCATTTTTCTAGCAAACAAACACTACTAAACCTCAACACTGCAAAACAGAAATATAGAAATAAGCTATGTAAGACTTGGCTGTCTTTGATCAGGCATTTTAAGGATACGGTACATCAGAACATGTCAATATTAATATTATCCAGTAAATTTCATACGGCGTTTTGTTTTCTCACTTGGAAGTTTGACGTTTATAGGCTTTTTTTTAGCAAGAGGAATAGTCGCAGATGCTGTTATCAATTGATTTAAAAAAAAAAAAAACATTAAACTTGATAACCAGGAACTGATGGGCATCTGTTAAACCATCTTAATGTAACCTATCATTATCATCTTTCACCATATATACGAACTTAAAATAATTACTCTAGAGAGCAAATATAAATATATTTGTAGTCACGAACTGTAACAACTGTAAATTTGATTTAATGTTCTCTTCAGTGTTAGACTTTTAACTGATTGATAAGCAGGAGCACCGGGTTTGATTCCGGCCAGGTTGGGGATTTTAATTTGCATTGGTTAATTCTTCTGGCTTGGGGACTGGGTGTTTGTGCCGTCTTTGAATTCATCATATGTAAGGCCCCATCTCCACAATTGCACAGGTCGCCTATCGGGCATCAATTCGAAAGACCTACACCAGGCCTTTCCGGACAGTAGGGGCGAGGAAAGGCAGTCGCACCTCCCTACTTTGCGGAGAAAAAATACATTTTTATTACATTTTAACAACCTGACATTTTTAAAACTTTCGGCAGACTGAAGAACTTTAAAGTTATTTAAAAAACTGCCTGAAACTAGAAATTATAATAAAAAGCAATTTGTACAATCCTATTGTTTTTCAGCTTATTCCTTCCTCTCATTTCTTTAATTATTAAGACAAATACTTAGTGGAAATACTCACAAAATGTCGTTCGTTGCGGCTAACCGTGTAACACATGCTGCGACGAAGGTTAGCAGGGGTATATTTTTTGCCAAGGTCATGGACAAAGGTATGATTCGCTCTCTTGCCGCGAGCATTCGTCATTTAGGCAGTCTCACTCAGTAAATGTGTCTGTGTAGTTCTATCTAGTGTCTGTTACTTTACTAGTCTGTGGTCAAATACTAAATTAATTTTTTAATTGTGCACAATTCAAAAAAATTACGGGAACATGTTTTGTAACGTCTGGTATGTGAACGTTAATTTAGTAGATGGGGTTCCAATGGTCGTACAGCATACCTTGAGACCGTAACTACTCAGGGTATGTCAAATCGAAGTTATACTCCATCTGTAGGCGTAGCCATGCATTAAACTGTCAGGTGACCCCTCAAAACAAAGTGAATAGCGGTGCGTCCGTGTGTCGTTGTGAGGTACACAGAATACTGCGGTCATTTGAGCACGTTGTACATCAACCAGCACATCCCATGAGACATCTTAACGAGGTTCAAGTCGCAAGGGCCATCACTTTGATCCAGGAAGGATGGACTTTTCGTCGTGATGCTGTGGATCTCAATGTCTCTCCGTCAGTTATTCAACGCTTGTGGAATCGCTACAGTGAGACAGGCCAGTTCACAAGGAGGGTTGGTCAAGGTCGTGGACGCATGACAACCCCACAGGATGACCGATATCTGACCATCTGTGCGTTGCGGCGTCGTTCAGCAACTGCCAGAGAACTGCAACAAGGCCTCAGGAGGGTCACTGGAGACAGTAAGGAACAGGTTAAGAGAAGTGTCCTTACGACCCAGACGTCCTGTTCGAGTGCCCCGTTTAACGCAGCAACATCGCGCAACTCGCCTTCTGTTTGCCCGTACCCACGTCAACTGGCAACTTTGCCAATGGAGACCTGTGTTGTTCACAGACGAGTCCAGATTTCCCTTGACACAGCGTGATGGACGTCAACGTGTATGGAGACGCCGTGGTGAGCAGTACATTCCAAATGATGTCCAAGAAGGGGACCGATTCGGACAAGGTTCTGTGATAGTGTGGAGTGGCATCAGTATTGATGGCCGTACGGATCTTGTCGTCGTCCGTGGTAATCTTACCGCTGCGGGGTACATCGAGCCGATACTGCTACTGCATATGTTGGTTGCTGCACACGATGTTGGCCCTGAATTCGTACTCATGCACGACAATGCCAGGATTCATGTAGCGCGCATCACCAGAGCTGTCTTGCGAGATCTGGACATTCAAGAGATGAAATGGCCAGCAGTGAGTCCCGACCTTAATCCCATTGAGCATGTATGGGATATGCTTGACAGAAGTGTTCGTGGGCGTCCTGTTCCACCACAGACTCTCCAAGACCTCGAACAGGCTCTCATTGAAGAATGTGACCTGATACCGCAACGTGACCTCCGTCGACTTATACGGAGCATGCCTCGTAGGTGCCAAGCTGTGATAAATGCTCGTGGAGGACGTACACCATACTGAAGCTCTCCAACTGTGATAAAAATCCACCCTGGAACACTGTTATCACTTTGTTTCGCCCCTATTTGGACATTTCCGTTTGTGTTCTGAAACTGAATGCGAATCCATCGATGTTCTTTTGTATACTTCAACGTTAAATAATAAAGGTTTAATTGGTAATTTACCTAGGTGTGAGGTATTGTTTCATGGAGCACGGCATACGTTCAAAAACACGTTCCCCTATTTTTTTTTTGAACTGTGTATAATCACACCGAACTTCTACGTAATTGTAATGTACCGGTATGTGTAATTAATGTTCATTTGGCGAAAGTTGTATTGCATAGTACTAGTATTACCGCACTAAAGTTGGTAGACTCAACCTTTATGTCTCTATCGAAATTCTCTCAGAGAGCATTTAAACAACTTTCAATTTTGTAGCTTTATTTTCAATTTTTATATCCTCCACCCCCATCTGCTATAGCCCTTAAACCCGGGTACGTTTTGCTATCTATAAATGCTTGTGCCCTCCCCCCACTTATAACCCACAATCGCCGCTGCTGTTTCCGGAGAACAGACATTATTATTATTATTATTATTATTATTATTATTATTATTATTATTATTATTATTATTATTATTATTATTATTGTACCGGTGGTACACCTTCTCCGTCCAGTTAAACTGCGCGCCTTCTGTAAGGCCATCTATGTTATTGAACTTGAACTAATGTTATGCAAGATAGATGAACATTTAACTATTAGATGTCTCTACCATTGGCCTAAGTGCCCCCTCTGGCGGGATTAAGGACAATGAGTTCGAGGGAAAGTTAATTTTCAGAGGTGGCAAACCTTAAGTTTGTGAAAATTGTTTTGTTCGTGTATCAAAGTTGTGAACACTCCTACTGGTTCCTATTTCCTTACTTACCGACCAATGTTCGGCTCCATGGCTAAATGGTTAGCGTGCTGGCCTTTAGTCACAGGGGTCCTGGGTTCGATTCCCGGCAGGGTCGGGAATTTTAACCTTAATTGGTTAATTTCGCTGGCACGGTGGCTGGGTGTATATGTCGTCTTCATCATCATTTCATCCTCATCATCGCCTACGGGAGTCAAATCAAAAAACCTGCATCTGGCGAGCCGAACTTGTCCTCGGACACTCCCGGCACTAAAAGCCATACGTCATTTCATTTCATTTACCGACCAATCAAGAATTTTTGGAATATTTTCTCTAGCCAATTAAAATTTTGGGTGTGTGCAGGCCTCCAGCCTATCTGTAAAGAGTTCTGGAAACTTCCCTTCGGAAATGTTATAAAAGCTGGGACCGGGCGAGTTGGCCGTGCGCGTAGAGGCGCGCGGCTGTGAGCTTGCATCCGGGAGATAGTAGGTTCGAATCCCACTATCGGCAGCCCTGAAGATGGTTTTCCGTGGTTTCCCATTTTCACACTAGGCAAATGCTGGGGCTGTACCTTAATTAAGGCCACGGCCGCTTCCTTCCAACTCCTAGGCCTTTCCTATCCCATCGTCGCCATGAGACCTATCTGTGTCGGTGCGACGTAAAGCCCCTAGCAAAAAAAATAAATAAATAAAAGCTGGGCACTTTAGGGCCGTATTGTCATCTTTATTGCTACGGTTTAGTGAGTGCGGCGTGTTATTCGGAGGCAGGGGCCGCAGGTCGGCGTTCGGAAGGCCTAACATGTGATAGCTCCAGGCAGATAGCTTGAGGGGAAGGTTTCAAACCTCTTTCATTTTATGTAAAGTTCTAAGTTAACGTTCCAAATGTAGACTTTCGACAAGTCTGAGGACTCTGTTCAAATCCCCGCTGGGAAACATGTAAACTAAGGGAAAATTGTGTGATTACCCTCTATTGATTGCCATTCAACTTGGTATAGGGTGACTAAAATTTTCTAAACCTCTATGTTCTTAACACATTTTTGGCATTTAATATTTCTCATTTTGTCGCCCCTCTGTAGTATAGGCTTAGCCTCTACAAATTCGGGCCATAAGCCCATTTAGGATTTTAAGAGGTTTTCTAAAAGGAGTGCATGGTTTTCGCCTTCTAGCGTTTTGTTCATGGTCCATCATGTTAAACCTTTTATTTTTACATCAAAGTAATTTAGAATGGGCACTCGTTGCCCCTGTTTATTTGGTAACTGTGTATAGACCAGTGTGTAACAGACTGTTGAGCAGTAAACTCATTGTTTGAAGTTGGTCAGGCATAACTTTGTAAGAAACTTGTGGAGGTTGGACTATATTAACTTTTGGAGCTCAAACTACTAGACAATTTAAGTGAGTGGAGCTAACATGCTCTCATAAAATAGTGTACCTGTTCAGAGCTATCATGCTCATCTCTTACATATTATCTTGTTGATAATTCTCTCCAGTTCTTGTGCCTGATTTTTGAACTTACAGTCCGCTGTTGTTATCAGAGCTGACGAGCAATTTAACTGTTATTTGTTCCAAATCTTCTATCAATCAAATTTTAAAATTAAAAAAGAAGGAAAAAATTCAAAATTTAGTACTTTAACTTATGCTTTGGTCATTTCCTTGTTCGCCCATTCAACCCCGAACCTTCTTAAACCTCTGCATTTCCACTGTATTCCCGGAACAATTATTACTCGTATTATTATTGTCTGTCTTTGTCCGTTAGGTCATCAGCCCAGAGGCTAGTTGGATTACAAATAGCACGACTAAAGGCTATGCAGGTATAGGGAAACTGCAAAAACCAATGGCAGAGCCCAAATGAGGCGTACTAGACAAGATGAGGTGTGAGGTAGTTTGCCTTTGCTTTCCTCACTGGACCAGAAGGTGCTACTGCAGCACGACTGATCCTATGAGCAACACCTTTCACAACCCTCAGATAGTACTTGTGCTCCAAATGTCATTACTCAGCACCAACCACACCCCAGCAGCTTCCACATTGTCACAGCCATGGATGAGACTGGGACTTCGGTGGAAGCTACACTTTGCTCTGGCCTGTGCCAACAGACGGATACAAAAATACTGCACCTATCAAGAAATGGCAACAGGCGGATATTATTATCTATATATTTTAAAAAAATTATGAAAACTAAAGTCAGTCAGTCCAGCCATTCTATCCGGTCGATTTCCTTCATTTTTTAACTGAAAGGTATTCATGCACAGATTTGTCATCAGGTACTATAAATCACTTATCTTCCGCCTTCCTCAAATTATTTGATTTTTCAATTTTTTGTCTTTGAAGCAATGATATCTTTGGTTCTAACTGAGGTACGGAGTTCGTTTTGACCTAAGAACACTCAGTGGACCAAGCTCTTTCATTTCAGCTCTTAACTATTCAAATTGGTTGATTCTGAGGAAAGTTTTGAGTGCACATTCAAATTGACGTCTCATTTCTTCAACATTTTTTCTCATTGAAGCAATCATATCATTCGTTCTAATTGAGGTACGCCGTTCGTTTTGGTCTAAACACACTCTGTGGATCAAGCGCTTTCTTTTGAGGTAATAACTACTTAAATTGGTATATTCTGAGAAAATTATGAGTACATTTGTCTCCATGACGAAGATCTTTGAAGGACTTTTAAACAGATCGGTGCGTAGTGTTGTTCCAAGGAACGTTGAATTCAATTTCTTTGTGTGATGTATTTTCAAGTGTTTTGTTGACGTAATACTACATTATATTACCACAGTAGATCATGTGCTTTATTTCATTAACTCGAAACTTTGCAAATACATCCGTGAGGATAGTAACGAACAACA
Organism: Anabrus simplex; assembly: GCF_040414725.1. Taxonomy (NCBI): domain Eukaryota; kingdom Metazoa; phylum Arthropoda; class Insecta; order Orthoptera; family Tettigoniidae; genus Anabrus; species Anabrus simplex. The sequence continues at coordinate 223,416,183 of NC_090272.1, forward strand.
CCATACTTTGTTTATTGCCAGCGGGAAACTGCTAGTTATATTGCATGTCGGTAAATGTGAAGAAATCAGTGTTTGGTCAATGCGTTTTTCCTGTTTTAACATATGGTTGTGAGATTTGGACACTAAACAAGTTTACGGAAAGAAAACCTAGGACAGCTCAGAGAGTCGTGGACAGGGCAATGCTGGGCTATACAAGGAAAGATAGGAAAAGAGCAGTTGCCATCCGATCTGTCACTAAGGTTTAGGACATCTTGGAGAGAGTATGCTCTTTAAAATAGCAGTGGGCTGGCCATGTTGCACGGCATAATGATGAAAAATGGATGAATTTAGTGGTGGAATGGAGTTCGAAAGAACATCGGAAGCCTAGAGGAAGACCGCCAGACAGATGGGACAGAGGTATCAGGAAGATTGCTGATATCACCTGGCAGAGAACCGCACAAAACTGTACCACTTGGAGAAGACTACTTGGATCTATGACTTCAAGAGGCCACATCATTTAATGATTGATCTGGCTGACAGTGATAGTGGTAGTGAATGGAACAGTTTTACTTAATTTTTTAATACAGTTCTTTCTCAGACAACAGCGCTCTCTCTGATCATAAGATCATCTTACCTGGATTGGCGGCTGTGGTCGCGCGCACGTCTTTCGAGGACAATAGCCAATAGCACCATTACTATAGAGAAGTTAACTGTAAACAAATACTAGTATGTTTTATTTGGCATCTGAACATCTGAGAACAGAATGCACTGGCATTTGGAACAACAACAACAACAACAACAACAACAACAACAACAACAACAACAACAACAACAAACCCAAAACAATCGCATTGCTTGCTGAAAAGTCGCATTGCAAAGTATTCGTCCACAATAAGACCTCAAGGGACGTATCAGCAGCGCGTCGGACGTCCTTTAGAAGCAATTGCGGCTTTAAGACGTTTCACCATGGACGTCACCAGTTTTTCTGTCACTTCCGGGCCTATTTTGTGCCATTCTTCAATGAAAGTATTGCTTCAGCGCTTCTTTATTGTATTTTTAATACGCTGTTAGCTCAGTTTACATTTTAATCCCACCCATAAATGCTCTATGAGGTTTAAGTCTGGAGACTGCAGCACATGCGGTGTATTATAGAGTAGCCATTCCCTAACAACCCGAGCAGTGTGCTTAGTTCGCGTTGTTGCTGGAAGAAGTATCCACTATTAAGATCTAATTTTGCTACGCTGGGTGTTAAGTGTAGCTTTAATATATTCAAGTACAACATCTTATCCATCCATTCAGGATTATATGGCAGTTACCTATCCCAGCCGTCGGCATACACCCCCATACCATTATGGGACCTCCTCCATATTTTTCGGTTGGTTGCAGATTTTGACTTTGGAGCACGGCGTTTTTCTTTCTCCATTCACGTCGCTTTTCAGAGCAATGAAATAAACAGAATTTGCTCCCATTAGAAAACAACACGCGTTTCCAAACCGCCGATGGCTTCCTAAAGCACTCTTTGGCGAACGCCAGCCTCTTCTTATGGTTCACCTCACTTATCAAGGGCTTCTTCCGCTTGTACACCCCTGAAACCCAGCTGTGTAACACACGTCGTACGGTGTCGGTGCTGATATTATTCCCAGTGGAGGTTTGTACATCTGTTCGAAGCACAGGTCCAGACATATGGGTATTTTGCTGGACGGTGCGTATAATGCTTCCCTCTCCTCGTGCTGTCAGCTTCCTTGGCCGCCCAGTTCTTGTTCTGTTGAGTACAGTTGCACTGGTCTTGTTTCGCTGAATGATACTTGCGACTGTAGTTCGCGGTATTCCTGTTTTCTCTTTGATGAATCACCAGTTTGTTGGAGTTGGATAATTCGTTCGCGTTCAACAACAGCTCGTTCTCTTATCTTAGCTATTGTAAGATGTTGACTCGCCGGCACAGACCGAACCACTGATTAACTGAGCTTGGTGATGTGTCTAACTTTCTAAATGCTGTAATGAGTATACAAGATAGTGCACAAGGTGGACGAATACTTTTGCTTTGCCATTTTTAGCCCAACCACACTCTACTTTTTTATTAGAGAATTGACGTGCAAGAGAGTATATTCTTCTGTTATTATTGTCTCGAGTGACTTGTTGTAGTACGTCTTCGTTCTTCCCAATACTCTTCATTCATTAACTTCTATTTTCCTCCGCTTCTGTGATTTGGATCTTCATCTTAGTATCGGTCCAGTTGTGACTTTCGACGAGCATTTTGTAAGCAGATCTGCCCTGCAGAGTCGTTAGTGGACAGTTATCTATTATGCCAATAGCCTTCCAATCCTCCCTAATTTCCTTCATCCAGTTATTCCCTAAGCATGCCGCATTCCATATCTTCTATGTTAATCTGTTGTCATCCATCCTCATCAAATGTCCCACGAAACTCAACCTTCTTTTCCGTAATACACTTGAAATTGGTTTTACTTTCTCGTATATTTTCTGCCTTTATCTATGCATCCATATTTCACCCTGTTTTTTGGTACTCCATATACCTCTCAGGATCTTTTCTTCCCTCCTTTTCCAATCGAATACAAGCTCTTTTGCCTAATGTCATAGTCTCAGTAATGTACTATGCAGAGTTCCGGATGGTCATCGTATAGTGTCGCAGTTTGGCTCTCCTCGATAGGTGTTTTCTTCCCATAAGTTGTCTTGGCCGTGAATCGTAGTTTCTGCATAAGTTGTGCTTTGTCTACCGCACTCTTATTATTCTGTAGTTTACCTGTTATATTCTCACCTAGGTACCGGAAACTGTCGACTATTTGATCTCCAACCTTCCAGTTGTACTTTGCATTCAGTATTTTGGTCTTCTTGTACGCTGTCGTCAGGCCAACCTTCACCGCAGTCTCGGTTTCATTTGCTAGTGCCATCTGGGTACCTTCTTCCGTCTCATGTAGCAATGCCATATCATCTGCGAAGGCCAAGCAGTTCACTGTGGCGTTGTATTTGATCTTATATCCAATCTGTACACCTTCGATACCCCTTGTTTTGTTCAGCTGTTTCTATTGTACCACCACTTCATCCTGAACTAAGTTGAACAATATTCGTGAAAGTCCATCACCTTGTAGGACTCCTGTTTTAATTTCGAATCTGTCAGACATTGTATTCCGGAATCTAACTCGAGCAGTTGTGAATTCTAGAGTGTCCTTTATTAATGAAAGTGTTCTTGTATCCATTCCTCTGGCACGCGGGATGTCCAGTATTGTATTTCTATCAACTGAGTCGTAGGTTTTGGCGAAATCTACAAATGTCGCTATCGTGTTTTTTCCTTTCCTATGTCTGTGTTTTATTATCCTCTTGAGCCCAAAAATCTGTTCTGCACAGCTTCTCCCTATCCTGAAACCACTTTGATATTCTCCTATGCTCAATTCAAGCTGTATGAATTAATCAACTGCGTATTTGTTCCTGAACGTACCTCAAGCTTTATAATGCATTTTTCGTGTTCAATATATAAAAAGGACAGGTAGACGAATACTTCAGAGAGCAACTGTATATGGGGCTGGAGGGGCAGCACGCAGATGTTCATCATGCTACAGCTGCCTCTGTGGATCAGCGGTAGAGTGTCGGCCTCCAGATCCCAAGATAGCGGGTTCAAACCCGGCAGAGGTAGTCGGATTTTTGAACGGCGGAAAAAAGTCCATTCGACACTCCATGTCGTACGATGTCGGCATGTAAAAGATCTCTGGTGACACATTTGGTGTTTACCCGACAAAATTCATTAAATCTCAGCCATAGACGCCCAAGAGAGTTTCGGTTTACTCGGTCTGCCATCTAGTGGGGGCCTAGAGTAAAACGGAACGTCGAAATTGACGAGCAGACAGCCAGATGGCGTCAAATTGAAATGTCTGCACACGGTAGCTGAGGCCATACGATTATTATTATTATCATGCTACACTGCGCAGAACATGTAAGACTTTTCTTAACATATACAGGTACTGTAGTACGAAACCTCAGCAGATGCATTTTCTCTTTGTTATACAATCCTACGATCTATCCCTAACAAATTGAAGTAATTTAAACAATCCTTCCTGCAGTTACACTCATTTTTTATTGCCCTGCCATCCCTTCGACTTAGCTCCAACACTATTCTCTGTTAGAAGGACTTGCAGTCCTCCCCGTCTGATGGCTGTGAATTCAATCAATCAATCAATCAATCAATCAATCAATCAATCAATCAATCAATCAAAGATCTCCATATAGGGTGGTCGCCCAGATGCCAGATTCCCTAACAATTGTTTATCTGGCTTTTTCTTAAATATTTTCAAAGAACTTGAAAATTTATCGAACAATTCGCTTGATAATTTATTCCAATCCCTTACTTCTCGTCTTATAAATGAACTAGCTGATGTACCCGTGCTTCGCTACGGAATTCTACATTGTATACAGAATTCTAGGTTATGCAGTGTACTCGTTGTGAGCAAGATTGTCTTAAAATGTATAGCTCTTAACGTTACCCTAGAAACGCGACGGGAGGTCACCACACATCTTTTCTCATATGAAGACTGAGGGACTTTTCACTGTAATAGTAGACCCAATTTCATACCATCAGTCACAATCAGGTTGGGAATGCTTTTAACATCCACAGAAAGACTGTCTTAGTGGTTTTGCCAACTGAAATGAACGTACAATGGCGTCAATAGGAACGGCGCGATTAAAAGCAATGCTTTCATATTACGAAATACTCATTCAAATGAAACACCACATATTTTCTCACTTTTAACGAACAGGACTACGCTGCCTATCTAACAGTCCCAAGTTCCAGACCTGGAATGACCAAACCGCAGACAGCCGTGATCCATGAACACTCTTCGGCTTTCTTCGGCGGGGAGAGGGTCGAATAGTGGAGACTCCCATCGTAAAAACTATGCCCAATTACTATTCTGTTTCCTAGGAGTACCCGCTACACTGGCGGCGGAAAAATCTATCTGACTTGAAGGCAAATTCTTCCTCCAAGCCTCTTCGCTGCTAGTTTTGAATAAATTGAATCTAGAAATTAATAAAAGTGAAGAGAAAGACGCTTTTATAAGAAACAGCTTTTTTCAGAGTTGAATTTTGAGTTATTTAGTGAATATTGTGGTGCTATAATTTGGAAAAGCCTAAATTTTTATTCTAGACCAGGCCATAATACTACTACCACTAAGGGAGGGTGTGCCGTAAATATGCACACTAATTATGGCCATGGCCGCTTCCTTCCCATTCCTAGACCTTTCCTATGCCATCGTCGCCGTAAGACCTATCTGTGTCGGTGCGACGTAAAGCAAATAGCAAAAAAAAAAAAAAAAAAAAAAAGTATGCACACTGCCCATTCAAAACAGCGCGTCAGGGGTCGAAATCTGAAATACTATGATGATCCAGTGTGTTACGTACCAGCTGTATCAGAAAATGTATGAACCAGAGGAATGGCATGCTAAAGAAGTCGGTACGGTAAAACTGAATAAAATATAAATGATCGGAAATTGTATTCACTATAACTTTTTTATATAGTATAGTACTTGTGAAGAGGACCAATATAAGTGGTATTTAAAAATGACATTTTAGGCACCTTCCCCTAAACTACAAATTCATCCAGGATGAATAAAGTTGTTTATAGTTTAGACTCTAGTTTCTTATTCCCCGACTCTATATACCGATTTTCATTAAATTCTGTTAACCCATTTTCTCGTGGTTCGGCGCTGATATGGACTTAGCAACAAAAATACAAATTCATTAATATCTGTGTTATCATACCCGGTACGGTAAAAATGTATAAGACATAAATGGTCGGAAATGTTATTCTCTATAACTTTGGTTATGTAATATTTATCGATACGACAACTAATAATATACATATTTGAGAATTACATTTAGGCCTTCCTCTAAACTACTATTTCACTCAGCGTAAATATAATTACTTATAGCTTAAATTGTAGTGGCTCATTTTCCGACTTTGCATACCAATTTTCAATTAAATAGGACCACTAATAACGTAAATATTTAAAAATTAAATTTTAGGCCTTCCCCTAAACTACCATTTCACTCAGCGTGAATAAAATTATTCATAGACTAGATTGTATCGACGTATTCCTAGACTTTGCATACCAATTTTTATGAAGATAGGACTACTAAAAACATAAATATTTGAAAATTGAATTTTAGGCCTTCCCCTAAACTACCATTTCTATCAGCGTGAATAAAATTATTTACGGCCTAGATTGTAGCGACTTATTTCCCGGCTTTGCATACCGATTTTCAATGAATTCTCTTTGGCCGTTTTCTAGTGATGCGTGTACAGACAGACAGACAGACAGACAGACAGACAGACAGACAGACAGACAGACAGACAGACAGACAGACAGACAGACAGACAGACAGACAGACAGACAGACAGACAGACAGACAGACAGACATTACGGAAAAGTAAAAAGTGCACTTCCTGGTTACTGTGGACATGACCGATACAGAAATACCATTCTTTTCAAATTCTGAGCAATGTACAGACAAAACTCTTATTTTATATATATAGATATTTGCCCCAGTCTGTCGTCTCGAATTCCAACTTTTAACTTCATGGTATGATTTTTCCTACTTTTAAAAGCCCCACTCAAGTTTATTCTTCTACTTGTGTCATTCCACGCCACCTCACCACTGACAGCTCGAAACATACCACAATAGTCGAGCATCTCGTCAATTTACTCCCAAGTCTTACCAGGGCAAAGTTTGCAAAATTTTTGTAATACTGCTCCTTTGTCGGAAATCACCCAAAACAAACTGTGCTGCTTTCCTTTTAATTTTTTTCGAGTTCTCGTATCAAGTAGTCCTGGTGAGAGTCCCATACACTGGAGCCATACTCTAACTGTGGTCTTACCAGAGACTTATACGCCCTCTCTTTTACATCCTTACTACAACCCCTAAATACTCTCATAACCATGTGAAGCGATCTGTAACCTTTCTTAACTACCTCGTTAACATGAGCAGTGAAGTAGCCTAATTGCTTTAAAGGTATAGGAACTGAATATTTTCCATCTTAATTAGTCAACGATCACCTACAAGGTTGCAAAGTAGTTGATCCCTTAAAACAATAGATACGGCTTTTTGCGGATGATGTTTTACTCTGTACAGAGTAATAAATAAGTTACAAGATTGTGAGCAACTGCAAAATAACCTCGATAACGTTGTGAGATGGACAGTACACAATAGTATGATGATAAACGGGGTTAAAAGTCAGCTTGTGAGTTTCAAAAATAGGAAAAGTCCTCCCAGTTTTAATGACTGTGTTGATAGGGTGTAAGTTCCTTATGGGGATATTGCAAGTACCTTGCAAGTACATTGTAAATAAAGGTTACAGATCTTTTCACATGGTTATGAGGATATTTACGCATTGTAGTAAGGATGTAAAGGAGAGGACATATTAGTCGCTGGTAAGACCCCAACTAGAGTATGGTTCCAGTGTATGGGACCCTCAACAGGTTTACTTGATTCAAGAACTGGAAAAAATCCCAAGAAAAGCAGCTCGATTTGTTCTGGGTGATTTCCGACAAAAGAGTAGCGTTACAAAAATGTTGCAATGTTTGGGCTGGGAAGAGTTGGAAGAAAGGAGACGAGCTGCTCGACTAAGTGGTTTGTTCCGAGCTGTCAGTGGAGAGATGGCGTGGAATGAGATCAGTAGACGAATAAGTTTGAGTGGTGTCTTTAAAAGTAGGAAAAATCACGATATGAGGATAAAGTTGGAATGCAAGAGGACAAATTGGGGCAAATATTCGTTTATAGGAAGGTGAGTTAGGGATTGGAATAGCTTACCAAGGGAGATGTTCAATAAATTTCCAATTTCTTTGCAATCATTTAAGAAAAGGCTAGGAAAACAACAGATAGGGAATCTGCCACCTGGGCGACTGTCCTAAATGCAGATCGGTAGAGATTGATTAATTGATTGCTTGCTTGCTTGCTTGCTTGCTTGATTGATTGATTGATTGATTGATTGATTGATTGATTGGAGTCCTCTGACTGTGTTGATGGGGTGACAGTAACTCGCGGATATCCCAATGTAAGTACCGGTATCTAGGTGTTAATATAAGGAAAGTCTGGCTCCGTGGCTAAATGGTTATCATGCTGGTCCAAGGGGTCCCGAGTTTGATTCCCGGTCGGGTCCGGAATTTTATTCATTATTGGTTAATTCCCCTGGCTCGGGGGCTGGGTGTATGTGTCCTCTTCAACATCACAATTAATCGTAGGCATGGCTCCATTCTGACAGAGGCGCAGATCGCAGGGCGTCAACCAGAAATACCTGCAACGCGTCACTCAGGAGGCCAAACGCCATTAACACAAGGAGAGATCTTCATTGGGGTAATCATCTAAACGGGATTATAAATAAAGGTTATAGATCTGGTTGTAGTAGTAAGGATGTAGTCCGCCTCTGTGCTGTAGTGGTTAGTGTGATTAGCTGCCACCTCTGGAGATCCGGGTTCTATTCCCGGCTCTGCCACGAAATTTGAAAAATTGTACGAGGACTGGAGCGGGCTCCACTCAGCCTCGGAAGGTTAGCTGAGAAGAGGAGGGTTCAATTCCCATCTCAGAAATCCTCGAAGTGGTTTTCCGTGGTTTCCCACTTCTCCTCCAGGCAAATGCCGGGATGGTACCTAATTAAAGGCCACGACCGCTTCCTTCCCTCTTCCTTGTCTGTCCCTTCCGATATTCTCATCCCCCCACAAGGCCTCTGTTCAGCATAGCAGATGAGGTCACCTGGGAGGGGTACTGTCCTTCTCTCCAGTTGTATCCCCCGACCCAATGTCTCACGCTCCAGGACACTGCTCTTGAGGCGGTAGAGATGGGATCCCTCGCTGAGTCCGAGGGAAAAACCAACCCTGGAGGGTAAACGGATTAAGAAGAAGAAGAAGGAGGAAAAGAAGAAAGAAGTAACGACATAAACTTTTTTGAAATCATTGATTGATTGATTGATTGATTGATTGATTGATTGATTGATTGATTGATTGATTGATTGATTGATTGATTGATTGATTGACTGACTGATTAGTGCCCTTTGCACACATTTGTAGGTACCGTCGCTTACGGTAGCTACTAATAATATAATCACGGCCGTGAGTTAACTGTAGCCGTTGGCCAATGTAGGTAGTAATTAAATACGTTAACGACAATAATGTCCAGCTAATTCTTTGTTGCAGGTGATAGTACTAGTTATAACGTGAGAAACATTTTATTATTATTTAGCGTATGACATTAAAAATAAAAACACACAATCACAAATTAAATATACATTACACTATGTAGGTTAAAATTTCACCATCAAGCTCTGCAAATAGTCTATACAAGAAGCATTTGGGTCAAGAAAATCTTTTGGGCTACCCTGATAAGCACTCAGGGGGCACTGTTCCACTACATGACGAACTGTTTGCTTAGGTGCACCGCAACTACATTCCGGAGAGGGAAGTTTGCCCTATTTATAGAGGAAGTCAGCGCACTTTCCATGGCTTGTCCTGATACGATTGAGGGTTGTCCAGGTTTTGCGGGGTAGGTCCAATCCTTTTGGTATTCTTGTAATACAGGGGAAGTTCTGATACTCAGCTGGAGCCATAGATGTCCATTCTTGAATCCAATCCTGCTGCAGGCTGAATTTGTCAACCAGGATTTTGGCAGCCCTTATTGGTGGATTTCTGGACCGAAGTCTGTTGTTCAAGGCTTTGGGTATATCTCCATGAATTGGCAGATTGGAATTCCTCGATAGCTTCTGGTACTCACGCAACAAGGCATTCTTTCTCCGTAGGTGAGGTGGAGGAATATGGCTCAGAACTGGTAGCCAAGAAGTGGGCGTAGATTTTATAATGCGCAAACACTGTTGTTTTTTGTTTTGCTTTTTACAATTTGCTTTACGACGGACCGGCACAGATAGGTCTTACGGCGACGATGGGATACGAAAGGGCTAAGAGTGGAAAGGAAGCGGCCGTGGCATTAATTAATCTACAGCCCCAGTATTTGCTGGTGTGAAAATGGGACAGCACGAAAAAATATCTTCAGGGCTGCCGACAGTGGGGTTCGAAACCACTATCTCCCGCATGCAGGCTCACAGCTGCGCGCCCCTAACAGCACGGTCAATTGTTTGATGCACTATTTCTGAAGTCATTGAATATCTGTTTAAGCAGCAGTTATTCCACCTCCAAAAAGTTCAGTTATCTCTTTTCTTAGTCGTGTTTATTTGTGCGTATCTATGCTCATTTCATGTAAGTGTGAATTAAAGCTATCACATGGTTTTCAATGAACCAAAATGTTCTAATCTCTCTCAAATATAGAGCTATATTCGGTTCCATCCAATCGTGTGTGGTGGGCATGACCGGCTGGGGGAATTTTAATTTCACTGAACTACGATTATTCTTTCTTTTCTGGTTCCAAATAGTTATTGCAGCGGAAATCATGGCACTTATTAAGGAAGATGAGAGCCTGATCGACGATGATCCGGTCGCCAGAGAACCATATGTTAAGCGATGGAAATAGTGATGATGATGACTCGGGAGAGGATATGAAACATTTGTCTGGCAATCAGCTGAGTGTTAAAGCAGAGCTCATGGGGAGAAGAATGACAGCTGAGGGTTTAGTGGTTGAATATGCTGCTGAAGTGATGGATCTTAGGTGCTGCTGAAATTCTCCACTTGTCACCGATATTTCGCTTGTTACGCTGTTTTGCAGATCACGGCTCAGCTCCACATCGTAGAACCAGCGCTGGAGATTTCAAGGAGCCAAGCGGCAAGAACACATCCCACCTGGATAGCAACAGTATTCCCGCAGTAGCTGGATAGTCGTCTGAAGCTGTTGTAGGGCTCAACCTGGAGGCTGCAGATGATCCTGCGGGGACGTCACAAAGAGTCGGTGTGTTTCCAGCCTCGAAGAAACAAACAAAGGAGATTGTGGCATAGTAATAAAATAGTAATAAAGAAGATCGTTCCTGAATGGACAGAACAGAACAAGGAGGCGGTTGATAAGTCTGAATTATTCTTTGATGACCAAGTCATCACCTTTCTAGTTGATAGTACTGTACATTATGTTTTACAAAGTGGAAACGTTGATTCCAGGTTGGTTGCATATGAAATGAAACTTCTGTTGCAATTCTTCTTCTAAGCGGATATTGTACTGTGGCACATAGATGTATGAACTGTGAGAATGCGGATTATGTTTACCACAAACGCGTAGCCCAATAAATGACACGAAACCGAGTTGAAGAGGTAATACGGTATTTTCATATATGTGACAACAACACCTTAGATCGCAATGACAAGTTTGCGAATACACGGGGCGAAAAGAAATATCCAAACTCCAAGAAGGGGTTGTGCTAGATTAACGAACGTTGGTAGGCGTGTTTATACATCTGATAGATAACGTTGATTCGAATTTCCCGCAAATCGCATTAGTATGGCGTCAGTAGCGGCCCCATAACGTTGCTCAGGTTTGCTTTAAATACGGGCTGTACTGTGCGAGAGCATAGTTTCTTGTGAGATTAGACGGATGACCGCGAGTGGGTCAAGAATGCCTTTACGACGACGAAGAGGCCAGTATCAACTGGTCATTGCGGTTGAACGAGGCCGTATATTAGGGCTACGTGAAGGTGGATTGGGTGGATTCTCTTTACGCGCTGTTGCAGAACGACTTGGCAGGAATGTATCCACTGTTCATGCGTGCTGGCAGCAGTGGTCATGAGAAGGTAGGCTCGCAAGAAGACCGGACTCCGGACCTCCCCGTGGCATCACCAATAGGGAGGACGGCCGTGGCGCAGCGGACTGCGTCTGCAGCAGCAATTCGAGCGGCAGTTGGCTCCACAGTCACGCAACGAACTGTTCGAAATCGGTTACTTGAACGACAGCTCCGAACCAGACGCCGTGCGGCGTGCATTCTACTTACCTCCAAACCACCGCCGTCTGCGACTTCAGTGGTGTCAAGCGAGACCTCATTGGAGGATGGAATGGAGGTCCGTTGTGTTTTCCGATGAAAGCCGGTTCTGCCTTGGTGCTAGTGATGGCCGTGTGTTGGTTAGGAAGAGGCCAGGTGAGCGCCTGCATTCCACCTGTCTGCGGCGTCGACACACTGGACCTACACCGGGTTTCCTGGTCTGGGGAGCAATTTCCTATAACAGCAGGGGCACTCTCATGGTTATCCCACGCACCCTGACTGCAGATGTGTACGTCCGTCTGGTGATTCGACCTGTTGTGCTGCCATTTGTGAACAGCATTCCAGACGTGTTTTCCAACAGGATAGTGCACGCCCCCATTTCGCTGTTGTAACCCAACGTGCTCTACGGAGTGTCGACATGTTACCTTGGCCTGCTCGATTCCCCGATCTGTCCCCAATCGAGCACGTATGGGACATCAATGGACGACAACTCCAGCGTCATCCACAACCGGCATTAACCGTCCCCGTATTGACCGACCAAGTGCAACGGGCATGGAACTCCATCCCACAAGCTGACATCCGGCACCTGCACGACACAATGCATACGTGTTTACATGACTGCATTCAACAGTCAGGCGATTACACCGGTTATTAATGGACCAGGGTGGCACATTTGCGATGGTTTCTCTCGCGCGGATATTAACCTGTATTCTTGTAATTAAATAAATTAAATATGTTACCTCGACAAATATATTGGCAGAATATCGGTTTTCAACATTCCTTATTTCATGGTGTTTGGGCATGTTTTCCGCCAGCGTATTCGACCACTCTGGACCCATCCGAATTAGAAATGGTGAAGATAATTCCCTGACGTTGCTAACCCGAGAATTGACGAATCAGTGTGCTCTTATTTTGGACGCCATGGGTGCAAGCAACATATCTTGGGAAAACCAATCCGTTTCGGGTACAAGATTTGGTGTCTATGCACTCGACTGGGATATCTAATACAGGGTGAGCCTACCAAGGAGCAACGACAGGGAACTCTGTACCAGAGTTTGGTGTGCGTGGATCCATTCTAATGAGCATACCGTCCTACCCGAGACATATAATTCAGACTTCGACAATTTCTTCACGTCTGTCAGGTTGCAGTAACATATACAAACTTAAGGTCACGATGCGACTGAAATTATTCGTTCCAACAGAGTTGACAAAACACTGCTGAAAGACTCGACTGGTGTGGGAAAGCTACCACGGGGATTTCTTCATCAAATAACAGATGGGAAATCGAACATCAGTCTGGTACGGTTCAATGACAACATTGTTGTCACGACTGCGTCAGCATCCTCTGGTGTTCAGCCCGTACGAAAGGTGAAGTGCTGCTGCAATGTCGAGAAAGAGTGTATTTAAGTTGATCAGCCACACTGTGCAGATTGGTACAATGCATGGGTGGTGTTGGCAGAATGAACCAGAACACTGCCGCGTACCGTACAAATCTGCGGAACAGGAAATGGTATGTGCCACTGATTTATTACGTCGATGAGTCCATGAATAATCCGGTCTAGAAAGCCAAGAATAACGGCCGAGAGGATTCGTCGTGCTGACCACACGACACCTCGTAATCTGCAGGCCTTCGGGCTGAACAGCGGTCGCTTGGTAGGCCAAGGCACTTCAAGGCCTGTAGTACCATGGGGTTTGGTTTTTCAGACTTCCTTGCCTTGACAACGCACAGTGTGGCTCGTAACTATCTGGATAAGTCGAAGATCAGCCAAAAAAATAAAAATGTTCGTACGCTCTCCGGTAGCAGGAAAATGCAGGGTGTCTGTCTAAACACTACATTATAGCACGTGTTAAGAACATCACTAACAATAACACGTTGAGCTCAGTGTGGAAAGAATGCACGAAAATTTTGCAGTTTGTGAACTGGCTTGTCATATTTAGTGTTTGGCCACTTTCCACTCTTAGAACACAATTCAATAGCAGCAGGTACCACAGTGTCACATGCTAAAATTTCATGAATCTATAGTGTACTTCTCGTATGATTTTATATTTGATGCATATTTTTCTGAGTTTCTCAGTCATAGATGTACATATTAAGAACTTTCAGACCAAAATATGCTTGTGACCCTTACATATTTTGCAGATTGTAATTATAACCTTGCAAATGAAAAAAGTAATTAGACAGAGTACGTAAACATTGAAATTACTGCCGTTTAAATGCTTTCCTTAAAATTTTCTCCTGCCATTCATGTCCACTGTAGGCCTACACAAATGTAGGCACGATTAAATGAAAAATCACATAAAAATTCTTTCAAGATTAATGCTTTGGCACTAATGGGTGCAGATAATAATAATAATAATAATAATAATAATAATAATAATAATAATAATAATAATAATAATAATAATAATAATAATAATAATAATAATAATAATAATAATACGAGGATCAAGTCATAAGTCATGGCAATATTTTTTTTCTTGCGAACAGGAGACAACACGGACAATCTAAGATATGCAGTTGGAAATATAGGGCATAGTGCCTGAAGACAAATTCTGACTTCAGGAGATTTTCGTAGGAACATGACAGAACACAGACCATTGGTAAGCATTGTTTTATTATTGTATAGACAGCAAATACACAAGACTACGTACAAAGGACAGGACTCCACTGGTTACAGACCTTCGAAATAATCACCCAAGGTTTCCACTGTGCGTTGGCAGCGGTGGGGCAGGCGCTGAATACCATTCGCTGCATGTGTATCGCTAACGTGTGGCACCTCTCTCCGAAATGCTGTCCTCTTTGTTAGCAAACCGTTGTCCACGCAATGGCTTCTTGACTTTGGGATTAGATCATAGTCACAAGGACTCAGATCAGGCGAACAAAGGCGGATGTGGAAGAACCTACGATCGTTGCTCCTGCTTGTTGACTTCCATTTTTTGACGCTCTCGCTCACACACTCAACTTGGGGGGTATGCTTAGACCCACACTGTTGTTTACATACACCATCTAGTGGCATCATACGCAAGTACATACCATACGTTTCCAAATGCATTTCTTAGATTTTTCGTGTTGTCTCCTGTTCCCGAGAAAAAAAAATAGTTGCCATGACTTATGACTCGACCTACGTAATAATAATAATAATAATAATAATAATAATAATAATAATAATAATAATAATAATAATAATAATCGGTCCGAGCTCGATAGCTGCAGTCGCTTAAGTGCGGCCAATATCCAGTATTCGGGAGATAGTGGGTTCGAACCCCACCGTCGGCAGCTCTGAAGATGGTTTTCCGTGGTTTCCAATTTTCACACCAGGCAAATGCTGTGGCTGTGCCTTAATTAAGGCCATGGACGCTTCCTTCCCACTCGTAGCCCTTTCCTATCCCATCGTCGCCATAAGACCTATATGTGTCGACGCGACGTAAAGCAGCTTGCAAAAAAAAAAAAAAAAAAAAAAACGTCACCGAGCAAGTTGGCTACGGGATTCAGTGACGTAGCTGTGAACTTGTATTCGGGAGATGGTGGTTCGAATCCCACGGTTAATAGTTCTGAAGAGGGTTTTCCGTAGTTTGCCATTTTTACACCAGACACATACTGAGGCTGTACCAATTAAGATCATGGTCGCTTCCTTCCCAGCCCGAGCTCTGTCCTAACCCGCCGTCACCATAAGACCTGTCTGAGCCGGTGCGACGTTTCGCGATAATCATGCTTCTAGGTGTCCGACTCCTTGGCTGAATAATCAGCGTTTAAGGCCTTCGGTTCAGACGGTCCCGGGTGGGGGATTTTAAACGCGTCTGATTAATTCTTCTGGCTCGGCGACTGGGTGTTTGTATTTGTCTGAGCATTCTCCTCTTCATATTCAGAAGACACACAGACACACTCAGTAGTTATTACATCCTCCACATAGGGTTAGTGTCAGGAAGGGCATCCGGCCATAAAACAGGGTCAAATCCACACGTATGACACAGTTCGCAGCCGCGACCGCGCAGGTGTGGGAAAGGCGGAGGAAGCAGAAGAAGAAGAATCCTCGGATCGGTGTGACTTGAGCAGACGTGCAGGATGCCTCGCAGACGTATGCCAGAAGAACCGTATCGTCAAATGAGTGAGTTTGAAAGAGGGCGCATTATTGGCATGAGAGAACGTGATGCATCCATCCGGGAAATAGCTGCTCGTGTGGGACGAAGTGTGTCGGCAGTGCAACGGGTGTGTACAGAATGGTTCACAGAAGGCCGTAGAACACATTGAGATGGGTCTGGTCGCACCACACAGACACCCCCCCCCCCGAAAATATCGACACCTCATTCGAATGGCATTGCAGGACAGATCTGCGTCCTCCTCGGCTCTGGCGCGACAGTGGAACAGTGTAACACATCGTACACTCTCAGGAGTGACAGTCCGTCGCCGTTTATTACGGCCTGGGTTACCGGCACGGCGTCCACTTCTCCGCCTACCTTTGAGTAATGTGCACAAAGATGCTACGTCGCCGTTTATTGCGGTCTGGATTACCGGCACGGCGTCCACTTCTCCGCCTACCTTTGAATAATGTGCACAAAGATGCTACGTCGCCGTTTATTGCGGTCTGGATTACCGGCACGGCGTCCACTTCTCCGCCTACCTTTGAATAATGTGCACAAAGATGCTAGACTGCAATGGTGTATGGGACAGTGTCACTGGGGACAGAAATGGCAGCAGATAGTGTTTTCTGACGAATCTAGATTCTGTTTGTTTGAAAATGATGGCCACATTTTGGCTCGCCGCAGAGAGGCATCACATTGACTGCACTCGCACAAGACATACAGCTACAACTCAAGGCCTTATGGTGTGGGGTGCTATTGGGTACAACCACAAATCACATTTGGTGCGTGTCCAGGGAACTGCGACCCGTAGCCATATCCTTTCTGCACGACACCCCAGACGCCATATTTCAGCAGGACAATGAGCGACCATATGTTGCTGCACGAACACGTGTCTTCTTGTTGTCACGGGATGTCAAACTGTTGCCCTAGCCCACCCGATCACCGGACTTGTCGCCAGTCGAAAATGTGTGGGATATAATGAAACGACGGGTGCGGCGCTGTGACCTAATGCCAACCACCAAAGATGAACTGTGGAACCAGGTGAATGCAGTATGAATGGCTATACCCCTGGACGCCATTCGCGCCTTATACGGGTCGATGCCAACACACATGGATCAAAGTTGTCAGTGCCCTGGAGGACCCAGTGCCTACTAGGCAACAGGACACATGCTGTACCTGGGTGACTGAAATGCTAATCGTTTCTCCAGAACATACTATTGAATATGTTCTGTGAATATGAACTTCCTATCTCTTGTCTTTCAAGGTGTTCTGTTTTTTATGATACAGTATCCGGCAAAAGAAATCAGCACTGACATTACAAAGATACTCTGAACATCAAAAGGTACCAGAAATCTGCCTGAAGCAAGATGGAGCTATAGTCCACATCGCAATAGCACTTTTGGAGATCGCTTAATTTTCCACGCCCTCCTCACTCCTCGGATCTGACTCCCCAGATGCTTACATATGGGCATGGTGAAATAATCCCTTTTAGGGTCAGATGACTCACCAAGGAATGTTCCCGAATTACGAAAGAAAGCGCAGTCATTTCTTGTGTCCTTATGACAACCTGCTTTCATCAATTTGTTCCACAATCTACAGGACCGTTATGAATGAAGACAGGCGCAGTTATACGGAAAAAGTTACAGACGTAGCCAGGAAGAGGCGGCTGACTTTCTATGGACATTACACGAGGATGAACCCAACTAAGATGACCTATCGGCTTCTCAACTACTGGAAGAACACCATGGCTAAGAGAAATGAAGAAAGACATACACGAACTGGGAGTAACTGAAAACGACATCAGAAACCGAGCATCTTTCAGAAGAATAATCAAATAAGAGAGGTTTCAGGACAGACCACCTTGTGAGAAAACAAACGCCCTCTGGACAAAAGAAATATAGGCAGAGAATGCGCGAGAACCGGGCAAACATCAAGTCCCTCTCTAAGCAGAAAAGTTGAACATCGTGGTCGTCAGGTGGCCTATTCGAAAAATATATTTTAAAATAAGCAAAATAAGAAAGTTTAAAATCTTTTTACCTGCCCTATTCTGAATCATCAAGGGACCGCTCTAATATGTTTTAAGTTGAGTTGTACTGCCCGATGCCCTTCCTAATACTAAATCTATGTAGAGGAAGACTTGTATTATGACGATCACCAACATCCAATTCCTGAACAAGAAAAATGTATGATTCGCAGATGAGTCTTTTGTTATAGGAAAATAAAAGAAGAACTTCAGTTGTTAATGAGTCTGACGTCTAATGTCTTCAGGCAATATTACACAACCAAGTTGTTAAATGTTCGTTATCTTCAGGAAGTGCTTTTCGTAAGGAACGGCTTATAAAACAAAATTCATTATGTAATGTTCCTGAAACTTTTTGAAGTAGCCACCAGTCTGCATGTGGTATGGATAGTCCTCTGTGACGTTACTCTAGAAACCCTAATGGTATGTTAACGAAGATCACCAGATCGTCAATTGTGCTCAGCTCAGGGCTAGTGATGGTGGTACAGTGCCGGATTGAACCCTTCAAGCCCGCTCGACAAACATTCCCTACCAAGTATTTCATTTCAATCCTTATTTAATATTGAAAACATTCCTCAGCAGAAAAAGTAGGTGCCCCATACTAAGAAAAACGTAAAAGTAAGCAATTTCTTCAATTGTGTCGACGGCCAGTATCCAGTATTCGGGAGATAGTAGGTTCGAACCCCACTGTCGGCAGCCCTGAAAATGGTTTTCTGTGGTTTCCCATTTTCACACCAGGCAAATGCTGGGGCTGTACCTTAATTAAGGCCACGGTCGCTTCCTTCCCACTCCTGGCCCTTCCCTGCCCCATCGTCGCCATAAGATCTATCTGTGTCGGTGCGACTTTAAAGCAAAAAAAAAAAAAAAGCAATTGTGTCGAAAGTTGAGGGGCTAAAGGGCCCGGAAAGTTTAAACAATTGTGAGTCTTGCACAGCTCTTATCATATTTAAAATAAAACACATTTCGAAAATCACTTCCGGCCTATATGCAGTTGCGGAAAAAGTAGCCTGAAATCGCTTGTTTCGTGACTCGTTTTCTTTTTTATTCAAATCCTAACCAAATTAACTTATTTACATAATTCTTTCTGTAATGTGTTCTTTGGTTCAATACTCTCAGGTGCTTTTTGATTTTTTTGAACAATGTCTACATCGAATATACAGGGTCTTTCACTCAAAGTGGGGCCGGCGCAGCGCAGCAGATAGATGGGCGAGCACAAGGCAACTCGCTGAGCTTGGGGCCGCGAGAGCGCCCGTAAGAATCGCACGTAAATAACAAGCACACATTATTACGATCGCCGAATCTACTCTACATATTCCTACCTTGTTTACTGCTGCTCGCTTCTACTTCCTTCTCGCCGCACCATGCACCTCACTCACCTGTCGTCTACTTGACTGATTACGTCATCTTCGCTGCACTTCACTGTGCCTGTGCGCTGTGTAACCACGTGACATTATGTTTCTAGAACTCACTGGCTTGTAGCCTGCGTTCTTTTTCTGGAATCTTCCTTTCTACTATAATATATTGTTCTCTCCGCCTTTCCACCGTTGAGTCGGGCTTCGTGGCGGAGTGGTGAACCACACACTAAAACACTGCTTATTGTAATCATGTCAATTTCATCTGGACTCTATCTACAGCGACTCGGTGAGCAAGACTTATAATATTTATCTGCATTTGGACTCAAAACTTTCATTCGGGCTATTGCCTGCTGTAATACTTTCTTCTGTCGAGTGGTTATGCTTCCCTTTAAAAACTCATAACTTTGACTGCTTCTATTCACGCACTGCGCTACGGACGATTGTAAATTATTTTCAGATGTCATCCTAGATCTATGCTATTACTAAACTCCAGCAATACCCGGTGAAGAAAATCCTTTCCCCGTCCTAATACTCATCCTACTTCCCTTCCCCCTCCCTTTCATGCTTTTTCTCTTTCCGGGTTCAGTTTCGATGTATATTGTACACTTCCAATTTATTCAACAGGCTTTCCTTTTATGAACCATTGGATAATTATTTGTAAATGTGGCACACCTTTTGGATTTTTCTTCTACTTGCAATTATTTATCTTGTTGTTAAATTATGGTTGTTAAATATATATTCTATTTCGCATTGTTATTGGCCTAGCTTCTTCCTTACTGTGCGATTTTCCTTGATTTATACTACTCCTCATCATCATTTATTATTATTATTATTATTATTATTATTATTATTATTATTATTATTATTCTAGTACGCTGAGCTCTCTACTGTATCGCCATATATCTTTGCATATTCCTCTGCGTACTTCTGATTGTTTATCGTTACTTGTACTTTTGTCTAAACACGCTACCACCCCGACTGTTATGGTAGCGCTATATTATAGTATGATAGCAGAGGTCCTCCCTCACTACAACATAATAACGCATAATCAAAGTAAAATAATTTCTGACCTTGTCACAGAAGATGTTGGAAATGTCCTCTACATGCATCTACACATTTCTGGCTTCATATAAAGAACTTTCCATTCATACGCATTAGTTCATCTAGCGAGATAGGCCTCAATTTCCCTCGGGATATGTTGTTTGAGTTCACCTGGAGTGTGAGTGTTTGTTGCATAAAATTTATTTTTCAATTCAGCCCATAAATAAAAATCGCAAACCGTAAGAGCTGGTGATCTCAGTCGTGTAACTTGGTCCACGTACACCCCAACGGCGAGTACTGTATATACAGAGTTAGAGTTGCAAATCTCTGTGACAGGTAGAACGGCCGTGTTTAGTGTTGTTGCCAATGTATCAAACTATCAATGTTTTCATTCCCCAGCCTGAAGGGGTAGGGCGGGCCACCTAGAGGCTTACCCCCTCTCTCTGGCAAAGTTGTTGCCAAGCCTGGTAGGGTATTAAAGGGACATGGACAGCATCAGATGTTGAACGATGGTGAGAAAGGAAACGATTTTTTTAGATTACTGTAGGTCGTGAGGAATGGTGACAGGTGATATACTCTCAAACACCTCCACAATCACCGTAGCTTCAAAAGTGGTGGTAGTTAAAGTGGCCTGACGTCTCGTTTTGAAGGAAAAAGCAAATTCTTCTCAGTTTTCATTAACGAAGTATTATAGATCATTAGACGCAGTCCAATCAGTCCATGTTAAGATATCATTTTTTATGTTTATCATTTTTAAAAGAACACTTCGTTGATGACATCGCTTATTGTAAGAAACAACAAATATGACAACGCCACTGCATGTGCCGAGGGTCGGTTCTTCTCTCGGACTCAGCGATGGATCCCGCCTCCACCGCCTCAAGGGCAGTGTCCTGGAGCGTGAGACATTGGGTCGGGGGATACAACTAGTACATCGCCCAGGCGGCCTTACCTGCTATACTGAAGAGGGGCCTTGTGGGGGATGGATAGATTGGAAAGGATAGACAAGGAAGAGGGAAGGAAGGGGCCGTGGCCTGAAGTTAGGTACCATCCGGCATTTTCCTGGAGGAGAAGTGGGAAACCACGGACAATCACTTCCAGGATGGCTGCGGTGGGAATCGAACCCACCTCTACACAGTTCACCTCACGAGGCTGAGTGGACCCCGTTCCAGTCCTTGTACCACTTTTCAAATTTCGTGGCAGGCTCGGGAATCGAACACGGACCTCTGGGGGTGGCAGCTAAACACACTAACCACCACACCACAGAGGCGGACGGATGTGTTACACTCAGTACAATAAACTGCTGTTAGGTGCAACCATGTGGCAATTCCTCTACGTACAAATTGTAAAAAACAAACAACTATTTCGACTGATTCTACAAAACCGCCCTGATTATTTCCGTGCAGATTTTTTTCCGATGAGTCATTGGGACCACTTATAGTATAGTAATTTGTTGAACATTCCAGGCATTTAGCCCAGATACATGTTCACAATTCTATTACATAAAACAAAGAACCATTACACCCAGTGAAACTGGACAATTATAGACAGAACTAAAAACACACCATTTAAATTACTAAGCGTCCCCTTACACGGGCGGATGACCAGTCCACATGTAAGGGCCAACCATACAACCCTCTAATCTTACAATTACCTTGGTGGCCCCCCACACGTGGGTATTACCAGACACCGTGCAAGGCTCCACCCCTAACTAAATCTGCTAAGCTACCACTAACATGGGCGGATGACCAGCTCACCTGCTAGGGCACCCCATACATCTAAATGAAGCCTATAACTAACTACTTACTACATTAAATCTATACTAATTCTATCCTAAATCTGTCTGGCCGTAACACCCCCCTGGTGAGGAACTTCAACCACCCTTCCCTAGGATGTCACGACCAGACATGTCTCATGAGGCTTGGAAACCGAAACCTCACCGACCCCTTAAGTTGCCAACGTTATTCCTCACCACTCCATCATGTAATAGCCCACATGTGTGTGGATGCCAGCCCTACATGTAAGCCGTCACGTCTGTATTCTTCTGCCGAGACGTTATTGGGACCATTGCTAAACTCATAAACTGGGTCGGGGAGGGGTATTCCGAAATTGAGACTCAGAAGTAATAGTAGGAGTCTTCTTCATCTTCTTTTCTAGCCTATTTCAATCCACTGCTGGATATAGGCCTCTTCCATATGCGTCCATCATCTTCGGTCTTGAGCCACTTGGAACCAGCGTGGTCCAGCCAGCAGCTTTATGTCGTCGGGCCATCTCTTCTGGGGTCTTCCAATAGCTCTCTTATGTTCCCATGGTCTCCAGGGAACAATCCTAGAGGTCCACCTGTTGTAGTCTTGTCGAGCTACGTGTCCTACCCATTGCCATTTTAGTCTTGCTACTCTCTTTAGGATGTCTGTTACATTAGTCCTTCTCCTGATGTCCTCTGAACCTTGGTCTTCAGGTTAATTGGAACATCCTTGTTGGTGAGGATGAATCTTAATTTTCGGAATGATGTCCAACTCAAACCTATTCTGCGAGGAATTTCTGCACGTTGGTTGTCTTTTCCAAGTTTTATCTTGTGTCCAAGATAGATGTTACTCATCGACAGCTTCTATATATTGGTTTCCCATTTTAAGTGGTTGACTGTCTGGGCTTAGTATTTTTGTTTTATTAATGTTCATTTCCAAACCAATTTTAGCAGAGGCAGTTTTTAATTCTTGGATCATGCTTTCTAGCTCATCTAGATTTTCACTTGTGAACACAATGTCATCGACAAAACGTAAGTGGTTGATTTTTATTCCTTTATTATCCCAAGGAAGGGTTTTGAATACATCTACCAAGGCAAGAGTAAACAGCTTTGGAGAGATTGTGTCACCTTGTCGAACTCCTTTGCCAAGTAGAAGTACGCTAGCATAAGTAATTTTTTACCCAGTGTGACTTTTTCCTAAGCGATGCTCAATAGTTTTCGTCAGAAATGTTTCCTGTAAATCCAAGTGGTAACAGAACTATGTAAATTAACACTAATTTTGCCATAGAGCCTTTTTTCTTTTTTATAATATACAGTACCAAGTTGCACCTGTAACAGCTGTACCGGGAAGGTCCCTTGATGGTAACCGCTGCAGAAGATGTAGTGAGACGCACGTCTTGGGTTCCTGCGCCTTCGGTGAAGCTCCTTGAAACACCAGACATCACATCAGGTCGTCCATAGCACAGACGCTCCGTGAGAAAGGATTTCAAGTGCATGAGGAAGTTCATGGCATCGGAATATATGGCAGTACGAGAAGGATTGATATGATCGCTATTAAAGGGAAGAAAGGATAAATATTAAAACCCACAGTAAAATTTGAAACGCATTATGACCAACCAGACGAAGTAGACAAAGAAAAGTACATCTACCTGCCTACAGTGACGTATTATATAAATGAATACAAGCTGGACGACGTAGAGGTGAGGGGGTCTAACGATCGGTGCAGGAGGAGGAGTCTCTAAGAAGACGATAGAGCTTCAAGGTCAGTTCGAAGGAGTTCATCGACTTGGGGGCTGAAAGCGCTCAGGGATTCTCTTTTGATACTGAGACACCACTTATATTCGCCAGACTGAGATATAATTTACTTTAATTGATTTTTTAATGAAATGTTTTTTGTGTATTATTTGTCTTACGCAGCCTCCGAGTGCAGGAAGATTTTGAATATTAAAAAGAATCGGAGTCCGCCTCTGTGGTGTAGTGGTTAGTGTGATTAGCTGCCAACCCCGGAGGCCCGGGTTCGACTCTCGGCTCTGCCACGAAATTTGAAAAGTAGTACGAGGGCTGGAACGGGGTCCACTCAGCCTCGGGAGGTCAACTGAGTAGAGGTGGGTTCGATTCCCACCCCAGCCATCCTGGAAGTGGTTTTCCGTGGTTTCCCACTTCTCCAGGCAAGTGGCGGGATGGTACCTAACTTAAGGTCACGGCCGCTTCCTTTCCTCTTCCTTGTCTATCCTTTCCAATCTTCACATCCCCCCGCAAGGACCCTGTTCAGCATAGCAGGTAAGGCAGCCTGGGCGATGCACTGGTCATCCTCCCCAGCTGTATCCCCCGATCAAGAGTCTGAAGCTCCAGGACACTGCCCTTGAGGCGGTAGAGGTGGGATTCCTCGCTGAGTCCGAGGGAAAAGTCGACCCTGGAGGGTAAACAGATGATGAAGAAGAAGAAAATCGGATATACGGGATAATAAACGTCTTATGTGATTTCAAGACGGGACATCTGGTAATGCTACTGTTTACTGATCGCTATAACTAGACAATACTGGAACACGTGGTCTCCAAGCTATAACTTTCTTATTTACAGAAAGTAACAAGAAATGTAATTCTTGCCTAAATGCAGCGAGTAAAGGATGGTTCTCCGTTACTTTCACTCACTTAATTGTCATCACATCTTCTAAAATAGTTTCTGTACGCTCAAATGAACAGAACATTGAAGAAGCACGATATGTTGAGCGAAAGAAGCAGCTTGCTCACGGAAATGGGTCAAAGACGTTACGGTTCGAGCGGACTGGCAGAGAAGACACGGCCCGTATCGAGTAGCGTGCTGGCCTCAGAAGCTGAACCCAACAATGCAAATTTGTGCGCGTCATCCGAGGTCACTGCTAGGTCTACCTACGCTGACGTAACCCGTGGCCTACCAAAACAGGGACAACACCCATCATTTAAAGAAGCGTTCTTGTCTTGTAGGGCGTCACCTAGTGTGGTTATGAACTTTAATGACATGCTGCATGATACATTGATTTTTATCCCCTATTCAAATGCCTGAGAGTTAGAGAAACAAGTACGTCTCTAATTAAAATGTGTAGGCAACATAATGAGAGCTCATTTGTTACAACTGTGCAAGCCATTTCCTGATACCATTCTAAGAGTTAAACCTCCCATATCAGGCAGATGTTTTAATGTGACAACTCCAAATAGTTAGGTATTGATACGTTATGTACCACCGGCGTTTGTTAAGACTGTTGTTAGTTGAAAAAGTAGCCCCTAAAGGCAGAGTTACCATACGACAGCATTATTTATTATTTATTTATTTATTTATTTATTTATTTATTTATTTATTTATTTGTTTATTTATTTATTTATTTATCCATTTATTTATTTAATCTGTTTATCCTCCAGGGTTGGTTTTTACCTTTGATTCATCGAGGGATCCCACCTCTGCCGCCTCAAGGGCAGTGTCCTGGAGCGTGAGACTTTGGTTCGGGGGATAAAACTGGGGAGGAGGACCAGTACGTCGCCCAGGCGGCCTTACCTCCTATGCTGAACAGGGGCCTTGTTTGGGGATGGGATGATTGACAGGGATAGGCAAGGAAGAGGGAATGGCCGTGGCCTTAAGATATATACCATCCCGGCATTTGCCTGGAAGAGAAGTGGGGAAACCACGGAAAACAACTTCGAGGATGGCTGAGCTGGGAATCGAATACCCCTCTATTCAAATGACCTCTCAAGGCTGAGCAGACCCCGTTCCAGCCCTCATACCACTTTTCAAATTTTGTTGAATCGAACCCGTGCCTCCGCGGGTGGCAGCTAATCACACTAACCACTACACCACAGAGGAGGACCAAGTATACTTAATACCAACTAATAATGTGTATTGGAAAAATAAATAAAATTCTATTGGATTTTAAAGAAAATCACCGAAGATGGTTTCTTAAAATACGTATAGACGATTTGAAGGCAGAAAGTGCAATGTCAATAATCAAAGATTTGGCAGATGGAATGTCTTGCAGAACTCAAGAAATTTTTGAGCTATCGTGTCTCTACTCGCGATTAGCAAGGCTATGGCTTCCATCCCTTTTAGGTTTTATGCTTCCTTGTACAGTGAAAAACATCGTCACGTTGACTCACGAAGCTTTCGGTGAAACCAGACATTAAAAAGTAAAATCTTCGAACTATCCTAGACAAAATGACTTCCATATTATAATAATTTCGTGTGGCTATCTAGCCGAGTGCAGCCCTTGTAATGCGGACTCTCCAATGAGGGTGGGCGGCATCTGCCATGTGTAGGTAACTGCGTGTTATTGTGGTGGAGGATAGTGTTATGTGTGGTGTGTGAGTTGCAGGGATGTTGGGGACAGCACAAACAACCAGCCCCCCGGGCCATTGGAATTAACCAATGAAGGTTAAAATCCCCGACCCGGCCGGGAATCGAACCCGGGACCCTCTGAACCGAAGGCCAGTACGCTGACCATTCGGCCAACGAGTCGGACGACTTCCATATAAGCAGCGTTGTCGAACAGAGATTTTGCACAATAGGCCTAACATTTAGAAAAGGGGAGCGGTTTAAACTCACAGCAGGTAGAAAGCGCCTTACTGTGTAGGATGGAATTGATCGCGATCTTGGATTAGAGGATAGTTAAAAGAAATGTACAATTAGCATAGTGTGTCAACGCAGGAGTAGCGAGCACTGCGAACTGGCAAAGGAATGTGCCAACCATGCTAACAATAGTAATATAAACTCAGGGACAGCGTGGAGGAGTAGAGAACGCAAATGGTCAGGTTGGTCAAACGAGTTAACGCAAATGGTTTCCGGCGAAGGAAAACCGAATAAGTCCAAAGTGCGGAAAGCTAGAAGAGAAAACTAGGAGAATGTGCACTTAAAACAGACTTCTGGTCAACGAAAATTGAGCGAAATGGGGACAGAGTTTAGAGGAAGGTCATAAATACTCGCGTTCCACCTAAGGGAGGTTATAAAATATGCACAAATATTTGTAGATGTTCATTTTTGAGAGCCAGACATAGGTAATAATAATGGTATTTGTTTTACGCCCCACTAACTACGTTTATGGTTTCAGGAGACGCTGATGGGCCGGAATTTGGTCCCGCAGGGGTTCTTTTTCATTCCAGTAAATCTATCGACACGAGACTGACGTATTTGAGTACCTTCAAAAATCACTGGTCAGAACCAGGATCGACACCACCAACTTCAGCCAGATGGTAGAGTGCTGGCCTTCTGAGCTCATATTCGTGAGTTCGAACCCGGCTTATTATTTGAAGGTGTTAAAAGACCTCAGTCTCGTTTCGGTCGAATTACCGGCACTTTTGAGCAAGTCCTGCGAGTAAAAGTTTTGGTGTAACCGTAAAACATAATAATACAGTTAGTTGGACGTACTATTAGTAACAATGGCATTATGACCCTTGAGCTTACCTCATGATAGCAACCAGTAATACCACGAGGAAATCTACCATGATGCAGTACGAGACATAATTTCGATTCATTGAAAAGAAGGACAGAGTGCTCTGACGGCCACACTTTGTCATTGTGCTAGTAAGGGTTAATGGAGAAAACTGGACTTCATCAATTCATCAGTCACCACTGAGCTACAGTCTCCCAGGTGGCAGATACCCTATCAGTTGTTTACATAGTCGTTTCTTAAATAGTTCCAAAGAATTTGGAAATTTATCGAACATCTCCTTTGGTGAGTTATTTCAATCCCTAACTCCCCTTCCTATAAATGAATATTTGCCCCAATTTGTCCTCTTGAATTCCAACTTTATCTTCATATTGTGATTTTTCCTACTTTTAAAGACACCACTCAAACGTATTCGTCTACTAATGTCATTCAACGCCATCTCTCCACTGACAGCTCAAAACATACCACTTAGTCTAGTAGCTCTTCTCCTTACTGCCCAGTCTTCCCAGCCCGAAGTTGTCAAAAGTTTCATAACACTACTCCTTTGTCGGAAATCACCCAGAACAAATCGTACTGCCTTCCTTTGGATCTTTTTCAATTCTCGAATCAAGTAATCCTTGTGAGGGTCTCATACAGAGGAATCATATTCTAGTTGTCGTCTTATTAGTGACTGATATGTCCTCCCATTTACATCCTTATTATAACCCCTGAAAACCCTCATAACCACCTGCAGAGATCTATAACCCTTATTTAAAAATCCGTTTATGTGATAACCCCAATGAAGATCCATCCTTATATTAACACCCAGGTACTTACAGTGATCCCCATAAGAAACTTTCATTCCCTCAATACAGTAATTGAAATTTAGAGGACTTTTCCTATTTGTGAAAATTACAACCTGACTTTTCATTCCGGTTCTCACCATACCATTGCCTGCTGTCCATCTCACAACATTGTCGAGGTCTTTTTGCAGTTACTCATAAGGTTGTAGCTTATTTCTTACTCTAACAGCATCCGCAAAAAGCCTTATCTGTGATTTCAGTTCTATGCTCATATCCTTTATAAGAAAACACAAGGTTCAATAGCAATATGAAATGCTAATTTGTCAGAAAAGTGGATGAAGTTCGAATCCTTACGTGAGATGTTGTTACGTAATGGTGTATGGCAAGCTTGTAGTTTTACGCAATTGTTGAAATCATGATCATGGTCTCGGGATCACCAGTTTTACATCAAATACGAATCACTTTTATTTTCAAAAATACCATCTAGTACTGCGTTCACCTTGGTGAGGAGCTAGCTGCAATGCCACGGGACTATCAGGCACATTTTTTCTATGATCGAACAGAAACTATACTAAAATAGAGAGAAAAACGAAATTATGTGACATAGCCAAAACCGAGCTCGATAGCTGCAGTCGCTTAAGTGCGGCCAGTATCCAGTAATCGGGAGATAGTGGGTTCGAGCCCCACTGTCGGCAGCTCTGAAGATGGTTTTCCGTGGTTTCCCATTTTCACACTAGGCAAATGCCGGGGCTGTACCTCAATTAAGGCCACGGCCGCTTCCTTCCACTTCCTAGGCCTCTCCTATCCCATCGTCGCTATAAGACATATCTGTGTCGGTGCGACGTAAAGCAAAATAGAAAAAAAAAGACATAGCCAAAATCGTGCGTGAACTTCTCGCTACCCCACTGCCAATCCAAACACAATTGAAGACCAAAGATGGAAAAGGGTGAAAATGCCAGAAACATGTTTTCGAGTAAACACCAATAATAGAGCTCCCGAGCACAATGGCACTTTAAGTCTTCTCTACCAAAGAAGGCCAGGAATTAATGATAACCTACGGCCTTTGAAGTGCAAGTATACTACATCCAATACATTTTATATAGTTACATAACGTATAGCATTACATAACTTCTAGTGGCCAGCTTTTGGTTCACAAAAGTGTAGTGTTGTGTATATATACCAGGTGGCCCTACAGCCCCATACATTCTATTTATAAGTGTCCTGCATGCACTAGCGATGAGTGGGATGCCTAGTCGCTGGTTTACAAAGGAGCGCTACAACCTGCTGTATTTCGGATGTTGTGAAACAAATAGCCCATCCTCCGTTTGGATATCAGCCAAAATTCAACATTTCAGATCAAGAAGAGTTTTCTTAACATCTACTGAGGCAGTTGCAGGAACATCACGGCTAGCCAGATGAATGTATGATGGTAGTTCAACAGCTCCCTTCTGGCAACATGACCGACTGAGTCACTGCGTTCAGGTGTCACGAAATGCAGGGCAAACGTCGAGAAGTGGGCCTTCAGTGTGGATTGCACAATGTGTGATTGTTGGGAAGCGCAGAGCATATCCATTTGTAATATGTTACTGTTCATGTCCAGCCAGTTTTACAGAAAAAGACCTGCTCAAGGCAACAACTAATTCATTTCAAGTGACCAGCTTTTGGTTCACAAGCGTAATCCTGTGACGACCTAGTGTTGTGTATATATACCAGGTGGCCCTCCAGCCCCGTACTTTCTACTTACAAGAATCCCGCATGCACTATTGATGAACGGGATGCCTAGTCGCTGGTTTACTAAGGAGTGCTACAACGTGCTGTAATTCGGACGTGAAACAAATAACAGTCATTTTACTACACACGTTATGAAATTTAATAACTCATTAATTTGTACACGTACAGACATTCCTCTCTAGCAATAAGTTGAATGTGTGTGTTTTGAACGATTCATTAGCTCGTAACTGCAACTCTGTTCGAAAAAATACGTGTATAGAAGGCAGGCGGCTGTTTGAGAACTCCTGCGTGCTTCGAGTATATTCCAACCAGATTCTTCATAGATTAAAATTATGTCAATGTATTCGTCGATGCTGAAGACACCAGTCATTGTCGATGTGTTGACAGAAACTGTACCAAATTCCAGCCTACTAATGAGCGTTCGAAAACGAGGCTTACTAATGCAACGGGGCGCATTAGACGGGTAGCACCGAGGAACATGCAGCGTGTGGTTCTCCGGTTGTTATCTCTTTGCGTTTTGACGTAAATAACCTGCAGGCAGTAATACCCCTGTGAAAATCAGTTACTATACATCCCACTCATCATTACTACATGCGGGACACTTAGAAGTAGAAACGACGCCGCTGGGGCGCTACCTGTATAAGCATGTATGTATACCATATAATCCAAAACCAAAATATCTAGTGTAACACTGGACTGGACACTGACATACAGTAAACATTTCCCCAAACTTGCAGCCTAACTATGTACAAGAAACAACATCCTATCTAAGATCTCCGACAGCACATGGGGATATTCTTCGACAACTTTACAGACTTCTGCGCTAAGTCTGGTCTATTTAGCAGCTTTATACTGCTCTTCCGTCTGAATGGCATCCACACCAATAAAATTGAAACCTCTTCGATCAGACAATGTGGATTATCAGCGATGTCATACAAACAACCCCACTGCAGTAGCCTCCAGCCTTTGCCACGTCCGTCCACCAGGTCTGTGCTGCATGAACAATCTCGTCCGAGAAGCAGGGAAAATACGGGCCAATAAATCACTTTCAGTTCACCAAGACATCAATCTGACTGAAATTCAGACACACACCCCTGTAGCTGACTCAAAAACTGATGAAAGGAAATTACTCTGGATTGCGAACCTGGAATGAAGAATGGACTCCTGAGGTCCCGATGAATGGAGATCGATCTTCAAACCTATACAGCCCCGCCCGGACTTCATCTCTGGCGCAGTGTATGGTTCTCATTAAACAGAGTACGCACTGAGCACGGAAGAAGTGGGGAATACGGTCTTCTGTAAGTTGTGATTGCGGAGAAGAATTCCAGACAATGCTACACATGACCAGATTCCAACATAGTGCCTTCCGTGGAACTATCGACGACTTATTGAAAGCATCTACAACGGCTATTCATGTCTGGGACATCTAGACATCCTAGTTTTGTTCGTGTTTATCATTTCATAATCTATGTATTTAATTATGTTTAATGCATCACTTTTTTCTTTCTATTTTCTGTATTATACATCACTCTTCCCACTTCTATTTTGTGTTTTATCTTTCAATTTTATATATATTGGTTTGTAAATAATTCGTCATGCTCTTTCTTTCTAGATTTGTAGGTGGATTAATTTAAACTATAAGCTAAGTAAATAGGTATGTATGTACAATTTTTAATTTGGACACACACAAGTATTTTACTTCTAATGCACTAAACCAAAATCAAACCCCGTGGCGCAACAGCCTCGAAAGACCATGGCCTACCAAGCGACCACTGCTTAACCCGAAGGCCTGTATGTTATGAGGTGACGAGGTGTTGTGTGGTTGGCACGAGGAATCCTCTTGGCCTTTATTCTTGGCTTTGTGGACCGGGAACGTGATAAACAGATACATAAACAACACCAGAGCGATGGATACTTCCGACCCTCTACGAGGTGACTTTATTTTGTGGGATTCATCGAAGAGAGAACTTCTCCGTTCGACCTGTCAATGCCATGGAAATGCGTACGTTGATTGTCCAAATGTGCGATGAGTTCTTGGAAGACATGGCCATGTCGTCGTGAGAAAGTATGCACGCTTGCCTTGACGTTATTCGCTGAAGTGGGTGACAAATTGAATTGTGTTGAAGTGAGATGTATTTCGAAGTAAGCTATCCATATGTGAAGCATGATTAATATTCATTTCACATAAACCTCTACTTTGAAATTTAAATGTGTCGGCTATTCGTATGCTACTCTGTAGGGACGATATTAACAAGAATTCGTGGCATCAATTTCCTGACACCATGGTAACCACTGTTCGTCTGTGTACACTAGGACAGTAGCTTCATCTTCTCACTGTGCGCTTTCTTCCTCTAACTAAGAACTTGAGGAAATTCCGTATCAGGTGAACCCCGTTCTACTCCTCAGTCCAGAAGTTGGGGATCATTGTAAGTACGTAGGTGTTCATATAAGGAAAGATCTTCGTTGGGCTAATCACATAAATAGGATTGTAAATAAAGGGTACCGATCTCTGCACATGGTTATGAGGGCAGATATAGGTTCTGATCATATCCACTAGTTGCTGATGTACAACTAAAATTAAAAATTTTACAGAAAATAAAACATTCCAACCGAATTGACCAAAGAAAATTGGTAAACAGTGAAATAAAACAATTTTTTTGCTAGTTGCTTTACGTCGCACCGACACAGATAGGTCTTATGGCGACGATGGGACAGGGAAGGGATAGGAGTGGGAGGGAAGCGGCCGTGGCCTTAATTAAGGTACAGCCCCAGCATTTGCCTGGTGTGAAAATGGGAAACCACGGAAAACCATCTTCAGGGCTGCCGATAGTGGGGTTCGAACCTACTATCTCCCGAATACTGGATACTGGCCGCAGTTAAGCGACTGCAGCTATCGGGCTCGGTGAAATAAAACAAGAAGTTGCAAAAGTAATTAATGAAGAGCTAAGACAAGTATCAGTGAATAGTCAACAGGTGGAAAACCAGTGGGAGGAAGTAAAAGAAGCTATACAGAAAGTAAACAAGAAATACCTACAGTCTGATGAAAAGACAAAAAAGAAGAAGTGGATGACGGATGATATCTTGGACTTAATGGAAGAACGCAGAAAAGCTAATAACAATTAGGCTCAATACCGTCAGCTACATAGTCAAATTAGAAGAGAAATTAGGAAGGCAAAACAAAATTGGATGATTGAAAAATGAAGAAACATTGAAAATTTGGAAGAAAAACATGATACCTTCAATATGCACAAAATTATAAAAGAATTAACTGGAACTCTCAGAAGAAAGATGCCTCTTGTTCTAGAAGATAACTCAAGGAAACCTATTATAAATCATCTTGACAAAATTAAGATATGGGAAGAATATATAGAAGAACTCTTCTATGATAATCGACCGACATTAAATGAAAATCGTGAATGCTCAAATGGACCGAGCATTTTGAAATCGGAATTAATCCATGCGATAAGCCAATTAAAAGATAGGAAAGCTTTAGGCCCAGATGAAATTCCAGCTGAAGTTGTGAAACTTATCAATGAAGATCAAATTAATAAGAAAGTGGACCTTTTTAATAACATCTATAACTCCGGAAAAATACCTCAAGATTGGCTAACCTCTACTTTCATTCCCCTTCCAAAGAAAACAACCTCAAAAAATGTGGTGAATATCGTATCATTAGCCTAATGAGCCATTTGTTAAAATCTTTCTTAAAAGTTATCCATGCTCGAATAAGAACGAAATTTGAGGAAAACCTGGATGATACCCAGTTTGGATTTAGGGATGGATATGGAACTCGTGAGGCTATTTTCAGTTTAACGACTCTTCTTCAAGAACGTTGGGATCAACAAAAGGATGTCTTGCCTGTTTCATAGATTATGAAAAGGCTTTTGATAGAGTAAAACATACTGAATTCATCAGACTACTGCAGCACACTGGAATTGATGATAAAGTTATAAGAATTATTGAAAACCTGTCTTGACATCAGAAGGCTGTGGTGAAGGTTGATGATGATACAACGGACTACATAGAAATCCGACGAGGAGTTCGTCAAGGCTGTGTTTTGTCTCCATTATTGTTTAACATCTACTCAGATGCCATATTTAAGGCAGGATCAAGCGATTTGGAAGTGGGAATTAAAGTAAATGGAGAACTAACAAGTAATTTGCGATATGCAGATGACAGTAATTCTTGCTAACGTGTTGAAAGTTTGCAACTATTCCTGGACAAAATAAATATAGTTGGGGAAGAGATGGGTCTAAAAATCAAGATCAAAAAATAAAGCTAATGTTTTTCATCAGAGGAATAAATAATGCTACTCTGAAACTTAAAGACCAACATATTCAACAAGTAAATAAACTTAAATATCTTTGTTGTTGGATAACGGATGATTTGAATCCAGACCTAGAAATTAAGAGCCGAATAGAAATTGCAAGATCAACATTCAGGAAGATGAAAACATTGTTGTGTGATGATGCATTAAATTTAAAACTTCGGCAGCGTATGGTGAAATGTTATATTTGATCTACTCTCCTTTATGGGGTTGAAGCTTGGACGTTAAAAGAGGCCACCATCAAAAGACTGAAAGCCTTAGAACTTTGGCTTCATAGAAGAATGCTTAGAGTCTCGTGGATTGACCATGCCACCAATGAACAAGTACTACAGAGAGCAAAATGTAAAAAAGAACTGGTAACCGCCATCAAATGCAGAAAAATTACATACCTAGGGCATGTTTTGCGTGGTGAAAAATACGCAGTTTTACATCTAATTTTGAAAGGCAAAAATGAAGGGCGCCAAGCAGTAGGCAGGAGGACAACAACATGCCTTAAGAATATTAAAGACTGGACAGGCATAAAAAGTACGGAAGAACTGTACCGTGTTGCTGAAGACAGAAAAGCACTCTCCACATTGATCGCCAACGTCCGGGAGACTGGGCAGGGCACATAGAAGAAGAAGTAAGCATGTAAAGGAGAGGGCGTATAAGTCTCTGGTAAGACCCCAACTAGAGTATGATTCCCTCACCAGAATTGATTCAAGAACTGGAAAAACATCCCAAAAAGCACCTCGATTTGTTCTGGGTGATATCCGTCAAAAGAGTAGCGTTACAAGAATGTTGCAAAGTTTGTGCTGGGAAGACTTGGGAGAAAGGAGACGAGCTGCTCGACTAAGTGACATGTTCCGAGCTGTCAATGGAGAGATGGCGTTGAATGAGAAATAAGTTTAAGTGATGTCTTTAAAAGTAGTAAAGATTCAAATATGAAGATAAATTTGGAATTAAAGAGGACAAATTGAGGCAAATAATCGTTTATAGGAAGGGGAGTTAGCGATTGGAATAACTTACCAAGGGAGATGTTCAATAAACTTCCAGTTTCTTTGCAATCATTTAAGAAAAGGCTAGGAAAACAACAGATAGGGAATCTGCCACCTGGGCGACTGCCCTAAATGCAGATCAGTTGTGATTTGATTTTGATTTGCTTTGATTTTGGAAATCCTTGAACTGGCCGGAAAATGAGCCTGGGGCCTTGGACTGTAAGACAGACACGTTACCTCTCTACCACAGGACTGGCTAATAATAATATCCGCTGTGATTCCAGTTCTTTTCTCATATCATTTATATATCACTCATTCCGGGGGAGTACCAGATAAGTCATTTTTCAGAGTTTTCTCTACATTTTTGCAGTAACCTATTAAGGTCAATGATCCCTATCTTTTGACACTAAGAAGATAAGAAATTTCATCATAATACTGAAGAAATAGCCAAACGTTTTTCAGGTTATTCAAGAATACAAAACAGTCATCTGTAAGAATGATATAAGTTGAGATATCTTGTTAATATTCCGAATAGCGTTAAGAAAACTGGCTTCAACCAGATAAGTCAGTTCGTCTTGTGTTGTATGGTTTCTGTTGTTATTGTGGACGTGGATGCCGGGATGGTACTTAACTTAAGGCCACGGCCGCTTCCTTCCCTCTTCCTTGTCCATCAATTCCAATCTTCCCATCCCCCTGCAAGGCCTCTGTTCAGCATAGCAGCTGAGGCCACGTGGGCGAGGTACTGGTCATCCTCTCCAGTTGTATCCCCCGATCAAGAGTCTGAAGCTCCACGACACTGCCCTTGAGGCGGTAAAGGTGAGTCTGAGGGAAGAACCGACCCTGGAGGGTAAACAGTTACGCAACTACTTCAGTTAAAGAGAGTTATTAAATCTTACCTGCTAACAGAACACAAATGCGACTTACACCACTTTGGTTTCGACTGGTCCACATCAGAAAATATCCAAAGCAGATACTTGATTAATATTTTGAATTGAAACAAAATAAAACCAAAACCATCATTTAAAATGGTTTGACAACATTTGGAAAATCGGTGATTTCGTATTGTTTAAAACAAAAAATTGCTTACCCCGAGAAGTTAATTTTTTTGACTTATCTTGTTATTGCCCGGAATGACTGATATATAAGAAAATATTAAGGTCCAATAATAGTTCCCTGTGGGACCCCTTCTTAATCATTACGGGATCAGGTAACATTTCACCTACTCTAATTCTCTGAGTTCTATTTTCTATAAATTTAGCCTCCCATTCAACCACTCTTTTCTGTAACCTTCAAATACAATTTCTTATTTTTTAAATGTACTGTTTCCTAACTTATGAGTTGCCTAACATGATAAAGTGTACCAAAACAACAGCGTTAAACAATAACAATGAAATGAATGAGGAACAGTGTTACAGTGCTGTTAAGATGGATTGTACAGATGAATCCCGTATCATTTGAATTGGCCTCTTGAACGTTAATATTGATATATCTAGGATAGTGCTATTAAAAACCCTTAGATTGTTGACAACTCTCTCACAATTTGAAGATTTATGAAGCAGTGGTTTCCGTGTATCAGGTGAA
This sequence comes from Anabrus simplex, assembly GCF_040414725.1. NCBI lineage: Eukaryota > Metazoa > Arthropoda > Insecta > Orthoptera > Tettigoniidae > Anabrus > Anabrus simplex. The sequence goes on from NC_090272.1 coordinate 223,453,108, forward strand.
GGGCGAATGTGGACGCTGAAACGAGACCTTCACTGGTCAGGAAGTGTGGCTGGCGAAACAATATTGCAAACATTGTTACATCCTTTACTACATCCAGGAAATTACTTACTCAACCGACGAGACCTTCCACGTCCTATCTAATAGAATCTCACCTCCACATCTACGATCTTCCTGGGAGATACTATGTAGATTCCATAAAAACATAAAATGCAGATTAGCGCAAGCAATTGAGGCCTTTCTTAAGAAAATAATTTCTCACTTCAAACATTTTTGTAGCCTAAAAATTAGAAAGATGTTTCCGAAGACTTTCGTTTGGAGTGTGGCACTCTTTGCGTAGAAAGAAAGCTTTTGTAATGTAGTTTCACAGAAGAATGCTGAAGGTGAGATGGAGAGATTGAATCATGAATGAAGAGGTGTTGAATCGAATAGGTGAAAGAAGAGTGGTAAAGCAAAATTTGACTAGAAAAAGACACAGAATGATGGAATACGTCTTAAATTATCCAGGACATGTTCAGTTAATTGTTTAGGGAAGTGTTGGTTGTATGAACGGTAGGAGCAGATGAAGGCATTAGAGTAGATTTAGGATCTGGTAGGAACGTAGAAATGAAAAGGTTTGCTAAGGATAGGCTTGTAACAGGTCGTTGGGCGAGTCCGAGTTCGACAATTGAGAACAGGTAATGAGGGGAAGAATGAATATAAAGCAGCTGTTATTGTAGGCATACCCAGTGGAATATCAAATCATAAGCTCAGAGGGTTCCGGAAATGTTGAGAGTAGCAACGATAAATTAAAGGAAATTATACTTTCAACAATAACAGTTACTTTTTCTCCACTAAATGTACTGCTTACATTTCCGACCAGCGGAAGATAACAACTAACAATAGCGGGAATAATTGTCAATACGCTTTTAAGATAAGTTACACAAAAATTTTAGCCAAAGATGATTAGGTGTACATTACAAAAAAAAGGGTGGTGAAGACAACGTAAGTAAACCAGTTAAGCTAGGCCATACATGTACATACATCTGTACTGGAAATTTTTACAAATACGAATGGGCTAGGGGAATATATCTGGACAATAAATAAGTGCTATATAAATTTAGAGAAGAAAATGAGCTAATTTAACATGTTCAACAATTAAATTCACTGAAAATGAAGTCGAACCTAAAGTTGTTAAATTGTTATGCAAAGTATCTTAGGGATCAGTACATTCTGAATGATACCAATTTTTTTTAACAAGATATAGGATAGGATGAGGAAGATAGGAGGTTGGGAAATCGAGAGACACGACCAGAAAATTTTGTTGTTAGATGCACGAAGCTATGAGTCCAAAACACACCAAGATTTCCATGATCCTTTAAAGGTTAGAAAAGCTCGAATGCACTAAATTACAGTGCGAACCCTAGAGTAGTTCTACAGTCTGTAGCCCGCTGACACAGAGTGAAAAATAGTGCCCTGTAAGTCGACGGTTCCCCAAACTCCGTCAGCAACCGAAGAATAGTGGACTGGAATTCCCCGTCGGTGAATTATCAGGCATTGGTAGGTCTCCAAGTTCAATCAACTTTGAGTAATCCTTCAATTAAATCACTAAATTGCCACTCCAGTAATTGCTGGCGACGGACTGCCGTAGCCCGCAATACATTCTATATATAGCGGGTTGCATGCAGTTAAGGAGCAAAATAAATCGAAAATGATCAATGTTAGTGTCGAATCCACCTTCTTCCTGCTCAAAGGGAATTTTGTCCTCACCACTGGCTGATTCATTTACCCAACTCCTTATGACCGAGGGTTCCACAGTGCTCGGGACTCTCTTCTTCATAGGTGCTGGCATGATAGGAAGTAAAAATCCCTTATGTCACTGCAAGCATATGTAAAATATGATCGAACATTTATATTGATGAGATTAAAGTGAATATGTGAGAGTCCGACTTCTTGTCTTTTCAGAGGGTACCCGGTTCGATTCACGGCCGAGTCGGGAATTTTAATCGCGCTTGATTAACTCTTCTGGGTCTGGGATTGGGTGTTCATGTTTGTCCCACCACTTTCCTGTTCATATTCACACAAACGAGCTCAGAAACACACAATAGTAATTACATCCTTCTACGAAGAGTTGGTGTCAGGTAGGTCATGCGGCCCTAAAACAGGACCAAATACACCGTGAAACACAGTTCGCCCCCGTGACCCAACAGGTGTGAGAAAAGCACAAGAAGAGGGTGGATATGTAGGTGTTCCCTTAGATTTTTTACAGATATTAAGTGAAATAAGAGAAATTAGAAGAAAAGTGGTTCCACGAATAGGCACGCGGGGGGACATCCATCACACGGCGAGGTTCAGCGTATTCTTTTTTTATTCTAGTTGCTTTGCGTCGCTCCGACACGGATAGGTCTTATGGCGACAATGGGATAGGAAAGGCCTAGGAATGGAAAGAAAGTGGATGTGGCCTTAATTAAGGCACATCACCAGCATTTGCCTGGTGTAAAATGGGAAACCACGGGAAACCGTCTTCAGTGATGCCGACAGTAGCGTTCGAACCCACTATCTCCCGGATGCAAGCTCACAGCTGCGAGCCCGTATCCGCACAGCCAATTCGCACGGTTAGCGTCTTCTAGTTCTGATACGAATGCAACAATGAAGAGTACAATTATCAGATATTATTGGTGGTAATGGTGGTGGTGATTGTTTTAAGAGGAAGTACAACTAACTGAGCGGCCACCTTTTATTAACATTAATCAGAGGGAAAAATGTATGGGGTCCGACACTTCGAACAATGAAGATATCGGTCACAGAACTACAAGGGCTATGAAGGGACTTTAATTTTAATTTCGCCGGGCTGAGTGGCTCAGACGGTTAAGGCGCTGCCCTTCTAACCCCAACTTGGCAGGTTCGATCCTGGCTCAGTCCGGTGGTATTTGAAGGTGCTCAAATACGACAGCCCCGTGTCGGTAGATTTACTGGCACGTAAAAGAACTACTACGGGACCAAATTCCGGCATCTCGGCGTCTCCGAAGACCTTAAAACGTAGTTAGTGGGACGTAAAACAAATAACATTATTATTAATTTTAATTTCGTGTGGCTATTACTAGCCTATTGCAGCCCTTGTAAGGCAGACCCTCCGATGAGGGTGGGCGGCATCTGCCATTTGTAGGTAACTGCGTGTTATTGTGGTGGAGGATAGTGTTATGTGTGGTGTGTGAGTTGCAGGAATGTTCGGGACATCACAAACACCCAGCCCCCGAGCCACTGGAATTAACCAATTAAGGTTAAAATCCCCGACCCGGCCGGGAATCGAACCCGGGACCCTCTGAACCGAAGGCCAGTACGCTGACCATTCAGCCAACGAGTCGGACATGAAGGGACTGAAAATGAAAGACTCCTTAGCCCTCGCTAAGTCGATAAAGAACAAGAGTTGACCAAGAGAGGTCGGACAGGATAGATGAAAGTGAGGAGCCTGGCTTAAATACGTGGAAGTAACACTAAACTCAGCTATGGCCCCGTGGTCACCAGCCCACCCTCCCAAGTTAAGAGTCCATAGGGTATCCTTTCAATCGCAAACAGACATGGGATACAGGGGTTGTATTCTAGCATTCCGCCCCCCGCCCACTGGGAGGGCAGTTTTTGTGAGATGGGGGATATTTTCAAGAGTTACTAATGTGAGAAGCACAAGATTTGTGAAATAACTTTCTCCTGTACTGCAAACGCCACATAATAATGCGAAATATACAAATCACAATGGGTGTTTCCCCGTAAGTACGCTGTGTATTTGAAGTGAGTGTACAAATTCACGTTGAGTCTTAGTCTGTATAAACTTGCAGTGCCTGAACAGTTCGCTTTTGTGTGATTTGATTTCTTTCAGCTTATTAAGAATTTGTTGTGCCGCGGGCTCTCCCCGAAATTGTGCCGTCGCCCAAGTTTCCAGGTCTTACTCGAGAGGCTGTATAGAACAGTAAAGCTCGCAATGAAGAGAAAGTCCGCAGCGGTGTCGCACAGCGAAGACCAATGGGTCGCAACGCTTGAGCGAGCCTGTCACAGAGTCCCTGCAGGGGAGCTTGGAAAACAGGCTGTGGTTCAGGAATAACTTGGGATAGAAGACAAAGCCACGAGCTCCCTCCTACAATTGCATTTAGTTTTTGAAAAATAGAACGTAGTGCCTGGGGCGTGCTGTGGTACACGTGCTTGGCTTGAGTCATGTGAGTCATAGCTTTGTCACACATGGTCCAATGAACCGTGGTGCACCTGCCCGTTCATGACGAGGTAACTGTCTTTACACACAAAACAAAGAAACCAATATCTCTACAGCACAAAGCACTGATAATATGAGCCGTTATGTATGGTGGACGAAGAATCGAAATGCATGCTGTAGTTGCGGAACTTCGCTTTCATCCTGATTAGTTAAAGAAAACGTGCCTGTTACTCCTTGCAGAGAAGTACCACATGACAGAAATTGCGAAAGAGCAAGGCCAATATTAGTGTATGTGTCACCGGGCCCCCACTTCTCCCTCCAAGTGTTGGAAACTTGGTGGGGGGGGGGAGAGGGAGGGTAGCAAGCTTTACTAATATTATAAAGAGAGGAAATTTCTAACTTTGTATGGCGGTTACTCTCAGGAACTAGTCAATTTATTGATTTCAGAAATTGTTTCGTGATTATTATTATTATTATTATTATTATTATTTTTGCTACTTGCTTTACGTCGCACCGACACAGGTAGGTCTTATGGCGACGATGGGACAAGGAAGGGCTAGGAGTGGGAAGGAAGCGGCCGTGGCCTTAATTAAGGTACAGCCCCAGCATTTGCCTGGTGTGAAAATGGGAAACCACGGAAAACCATTTTCAGGGCTGCCGATAGTGGGGTTCGAACCTACTATCTCCCGAATACTCGATATTGGCCGCACTTAAGCGACTGCAGCTATCGAGCTCGGTCGTGATTATTTTATAGAAAGCTTTGACCAGCAATATCGGAGTGTACGGCGGGTTGGACGCGATGCTTACTCTTTAAGAGTCATTTCCGTCTCTTAGGGCCGGCTTCATCAACGTGGGTTAAACCTTAACCCCAAGTTACACAGTTTAAACTCTGAATTTGACTATTCATTCTGTTACATCAAGGAGGGTTAATTTTAACTCCAGGTTAAAGCCGGAGTTAAGTTAACCCCTCATTATACCTGGGTTAAACTGTTCACTCGAGGTTAAAAGAAAATTGACCGCCGTAAATAATGCGTTTGATGTAGAGTTGTTTCATTTAGATTTGTTAAATGGTGTTCCTAACACAAGAGGCCTGTAGTAAGAAGGAACGACTTTCTAAATCTATCTGAGGAAGAAGAATTTCCGTCGTCAGTAAAGTCGTCGATGAAATTCGCGAGAGGTTAGAATACACAACTGACCGAAACAGATCTCTCTCTCCTACTCTAAAGGTCTTGATTGCATTAAGGTTTTATACCGCAGGGTCGTGTCATGTAATGGTCGGAGGCAACAAGGGTTATTTTTCTGTCAATTGTCAAGTACTTAGTGATTTTAACCTCAAAATTCATTATACAGGATGAACTGAAATTCGCGCACTCGGGCAGGTAAATGTAGTCCAGGTGGTATGGTATCTGGCATCTTAATCGTCAACAGCGAGTAAATTCACGCCCACACACACGTAATTGTGTTGCCAGTGGTTCAAAACATAAGGTACAACACAGAGCTGGCAGTGTAATAATCAAACTCATTGCTACCAGTCATTTAATAAGAATGTTCATACATAACAAAAAATGATGATTATATTCTTTTGAATGAAGAAATAATTAAATCTCGCTCTTGTATAGATACGTGAGTCGGGCAAGAGAAATCAGATATTGTTGCAGACATGGAGTAGTAACACTTCAAACAGGATTGATCACGCCTGAAGCCGCTTATAAGGTAGAGGCCAATATCCACTTCATCCAAAACAATGGTTAAAGCCGAATAACAGGTGTCTTCATTTTACTGGGGGTTCAAGACCAAAACGGAAAAAATAAGATGCAAAGTGCGAGAACTGAAGTCTGAAAAATGGAAAATGGAAAAAAGATGTAATCGGGCGTTGAAAATAGGGAGTTCAAAATGAGAGTCTAAGGTCGCTTATTGTTGGGAGATCAGAAGAATGCACATGCCAGGTGAGGCACGGGGTGAAGGGGTTTTCACCAGCAGAGCCAGTGACGCAGTGGTTACCATAGCAACTCCGCTACTACCCAGGCGACTTTATATTATCTTGTACTGGCAGCTCTTCGCTCTTGTCAGTTGTAATCCACCGAACTGCAAAGTGTGAGTCAATGTTTTCGTGTAGTAGATAAGAGCAGATAAGAGCCGATCTCTCGGGGCAGAACGGGAAGTTCGTGCTTGCAGACCACATTCCTCATTAATGCATTCTTCTCATCTCTACACAGTACCTCTTATGTTGGATGAGCGTTGACTGGAGACATTAGCCGTTCGAGGGGGTATGCCCGTTGCTGTGTGTTTGCTTAGGCGGAGAGTAAGTTGGGACGGGAGGGGTAGGTGCAACAATGAGAGTGCTGGAAGCAGGCGGCGGAGTTCTATTATGGGGAGGGGGTAAGGTGGAATCTGTTATGGCGACCGGAGGAATATTTAAAGGTTTATAATTGAAGATATTTGTGAAATTGTTATGATTTATATTAAAATTAGTGATTAACTTGGGGACTTGTTCAATTAATGGGCTGTTGTTCTCAGGGACATCGTTTAAATTATTATTATTATTATTATTATTATTAAAATGTTGATCCAAGAAAATGTACGCATTTTCCAATCCTGTCATTAAGCTGCTTTTATTTACATATTTTACGTGTGTGGTTTTTTTTTCACTTAGCCATGATGAACACTCTTATATATTTAAACTCTTATTTTATGTTTGAACATTCTGATTGACTAACTGGTAGCAATGATATCCTAATGATTTTAATTATTGTACTTTCTGTTTTTAACCTCTGTTTCAACACGATTGTATGTTTTTATCTTAGCCAGTTGTAACACTCTATGTTTTTTTCACACTAGTTTTAAGCCTTTTTGATTTTCTAAATGTAAATGTTGATTCTTAGGGTACCATATATTTTAAGGGCACTAGGTTCGGGGCCCTGACCTAACTTTAGGCTAAGATTTATTTCGGCTGATGATGCTTACGACAGTTAAGCGAAACATGTCCCATCTTACAACGCCTGTTGTAATGTTTACATCCTAAATATAAAGAAAGATAAGTATTGGAAAGATGGTGTTAACTATTATTCTTGTTTTAAGTTCTAACTTCCTGACCAATCCTACCTTTATCAAGTTCAAACATTCAGCTGCATATAAGGCTTCTGGACGGATCACTGTCTGGTAATGTCTGAGTTTTGCATTGATTGAGATCTCCTTGTTATAGGTGTTCATACTTAGTTGTATGCCAAGTTCATTTTATTGATTCTAGATATCAGTGTCTCTTTCTCTGACAGGTTGTTATCTATTCATTCTCGCAGATATTTAAATTTCTCTACTTTCCGAATCCTCCCTTGTTGTATACTCACGTTCCCCGCGCCATGGGCTCCCAACTTCGGGGAGTGTGGGCTGACAGCAACGGGACCTCTCGCTGAGTCAAGTGTTAGTTTGAACTTCTTGTGCCAGGCTCCTCTCTTTTATGTTTCCTGTATTCTGGTTAGCTTTTGATCTCTTCTATTCCCGATGGGATTAGTTTCACGAAGGCTGGAGAGTCTTCCATGTTCGCGCCTTTCATGTCCTCTGACTTTCTTTCGCCTAAATTATTTTCCTGTGATTAGTGTTAAGAGTAACTGATATTCCCGATGTTTTTTCTCTTCAAACAACAATCAACATCACTACAGGGCAAATTCTTCCACCCAGACTCTAGCCTCAAAATCGCACATCAATCTTCGGAACTACAACATCCTTGTGTCTGTAGGTTGCCTCCTTAGATCTGAAATGTGGTAATTTATCTCTGTTGGAACATTTAATTGTGGTCAGTAAATTTTGTCTGCCTGTCAACCTGTCTGTTTATTTGTTGGTCACCACGCCACGGGAAAAAGGCTTATTTCATTTTCACATTTGTTCGTATTTAAACGTCTATTAGTTCAATCTGAAATGTAATTTACATTTGGTTTTATTAATGAAGAGGGAAAAGGATGGTTACAGGGTGAAAATATAAATATACCAATGATATCGTAGAAAACAAAACCCAGACAGAAGTCAGTTTAAGCGCCTGCATGCGACAAATCAATAACTCGAGATACAAAGGATTCGCAAAAACAACGTTTTGAGGTGCTAGAAATCATCGTACGTGAAATATTTGTACCATACAACGCACGGCCAAACACAAATAAATCTCATTCTTTCGTACATCGTGACGCGGTCAGGAGCAGTGGGGGTGGGGAGATTTATACCGCCCAGGCTTCTGTGTTTGTTGGTCCATCCGTGCCAGTCCTCTCGTCGTTACTAACTTCGTTTGCTTCAGCACATTCGTCGCATATGGATTTCCAAACACGTTTGTATTTCTTCTTCTACCGCCTCTCCCACACCCTAGTAGGGTTGCGGTTTAGAATCTGCTTTACGGTCGGATGCCCTTCCTGACACCAGCCGTGTGTGGAGGGATGGATGCATTTCTCTGGTGATTGGTAGTGTGATGTGTTGTGAGTATATAGAGAGGAGAGTATTAGGACATACACTAAAAGTCCTCGGATCACAAGAATTACCCAGACACAATTTAAATGCCCGAACTCACCGGGAATCGAAACCGAGACCCTCTGAACTCAAAGCCCAAGCGCTGACTTTCTCGAAGTTTCACATTTGCCCTGGCAAACTCAGCTATCACACAGCTATCAGTCCCTCCTTCGATCAAGACGGCTGGACTTCCTCCACTGAGTTCCGGGTTGAAATCTCCAGCAGATCACGTGAAATTTGAGTTGGACAAAGAAGAGACAGAATACAGGTCTCTTCTTAGACTGAGATGGTTAAGCGCCAGTCTTTCACCATTAGATAGCAGTTTCAAATCCCTGACAGCCATATGAAATTTCAGTTGTACAAGAACGAGGCCATTAGCGTTCCAGAGCTACCAGTCTCTTACTGGACTAACATGGTTAGACGGTCGTCTTTCACCTCTGAGCCCCGAGTTCAAATCTTCGGCAGTCAGTATGAAATTTTAGATGGACAAACGTGAGTCGGGTGTATTTCCTTTGGAGGATCCCATTTTCCCCACCGGTCTTCCACCGCTGGCCTCTAGATTTAAATACCTGAGTTGGGCAACGCCGGGTATCCCAGTTAGTGATTTTAGCAAACACATTCTCCTCGCAAGCACAAGAGATTATTATATCAACGCGTGGGAGTTAACATTTAGCCGACCAGCCGTAATTACATTATGTCACTGTAATGATGAGGATTATACAACTTCCTCCTGACATTTGTCTCTTCGTCCGCGACGTATTGATAAAGGCGCGATTAATTAAAGGAAAACAGCAGTGTGAACTTTTTGTGTCATTTCCTACTTTCGTTATCTCGAACGTAGCAGCAACACACAAGGAACTTCAGTCTCTCTGTATTGAGTGGGAGAGCAGGTGATGGGGATATCTTTAGTAACACTTATGAGTGGTGTTCGATATAATTAACATCTAGATGAAGTGGAATGTCGTATGGCTTTTAGTGCAGGGATATCCCAGGACGTGTTCGGCTCGCCAGGTGCAGGTCTTTCTATTTGATTCCCGTAGGCGACCTGCGCGTCGTGATGAGGATGAAATGATGATTAAGACGACACATAAACGCAGCCCCCGTGCCAGCGAAATTAACCAATTAAGGTTAAAATTCCCGACCCTGCCGGGAATCGAACCTGAGACCCCTGTGACCAAAGTCCAGCACGCTAACCATTTGGCCATGGAACCGGACTGAATCCTAGTGGTACCCGGTTGGACATTTCTTGTTCTGTCCTTAAAATCTCTCCGATCTCCGGCACCATGGCTAAATGGTTAGCGTGCTGACCCTTGGTCAAAGGCGTCGTGGGATTTTAACCTTCGTTGATTAATTCCGACCGGGCGAGTTGGCCGTGCGCGTAGAGGCGCGCGGCTGTGAGCTTGCATCCGGGAGATAGTAGGTTCGAATCCCACTATCGGCAGCCTTGAAGATGGTTTTCCGTGGTTTCCCATTTTCACACCAGGCAAATGCTGGGACTGTACCTTAATTAAGGCCAAGGCCGCTTCCTTCCAACTCCTAGGCCTTTCCTATCCCATTGTCGCCATAAGACATATCTGCGTCGGTGCGACGTAAAGCCCCTAGCAAAAAAAAAAAATTAATTCCGATGGTTCGGGGGCTGGGGGGTTGTGCCTTGTTCAGCATTAGAATCCCATTAGGCCCCATTCTCACCGATGCGCAGATCGCCTAACAGGCGTCAGCTTGAAAATGTATTTCGAGTACAGTGCGGTAGTAAATAATAACATAGTGATCATTTTGTAATTTTGTGGTTTTGAATATTTTGGTACCTATTTTGTAACATAAAATATTGACTGCCTTTATTAAAAACGATGACCATAGATGAACACTTTCTCCCCTATTGCTGGTTACCCCTGACTTCGAGGGTGGATATTCATTCATTCATTCATTCATTTAATCATACATAGCAGACGTCTTATTGGGTCCATATTTTGTGAAAAGCATATTCGTATGTTAATAATATTGTAATCTAGATATTGTCAGGCTCGTTGGCTAAACGGTCAGCGTACTGGCCTTCGGTTCAGAAGGTCCCGGGTTCGATTCCCGGCCGGGTCGGGGATTTTAACCTTAATTGGTTAAATCCTACGGCCTGGGGCTGGGTGTGTGTGTTGTCTTCATCATCATTTCATCCTCATCACGACGCGCAGGTCGCCTACGGAAGTCAAATAGAAAGACCTGCATCTTCTTTTTTGCTAGTTGTTTTACGTCGCACCGACACAGATAGGTCTTATGGTGACGATGGGATAGGAAAGGGCTAGGAGTGAGAAGGAAGCGGCCGTGGCCTTAATTAAGGTACAGCGTAAATGCCTGGTGTGAAAATGGGAAACCACGGAAAACCATTTTCATGGCTGCCGACAGTGGGGTTCGAACCTACTATCTCCCGAATACTGGCCGCACTTAAGCGACTGCAGATATCGAGCTCGGTAGACCTGCATCTGGCGAGCCGAACTTGTCCTCGGACACTCCCAGCACTAAAAGCCATACGCTGTTTCATTTCATTTCAATGGGATTCAAACCCACAGTCTCCCGATTTCACGTCTGATGCTCGACCACTGAGCCTTGGTCATATTGTTTTTCTTCTGTTGGAAAGGACCTCTAGTGCTAGACCTGTACGTCACATCCACTGGTGAAAATTAAGGCTTATTAGAAATGAGGCTTTCGAAAGCAGACGTTCTAGGCAGGCTTACATTTCGCAATAGGATTAAAATTTCGTGTTATTTTAGGAAAAGACAAAAAAGCGTGCAGCTGTATGGAGGATGAAAGAAGAAACGAGCACAGTGAAAGGAGGAAAAAATATTGGAGAGACGAAAAATCAAGAAAGAACACAAAAGCGCACGAAGATTTTTCGTGGTCCAGAAATGGCCGAAATTGAAGAAACAACAAAAGGAAAATGCAGAATCATTTATGTATGCATTTATTATTAATCCTTCTTGAACGTGTCGTTAAAGATCAATCAATATTTTTGAGGTGTTTGCTAGACTTCAACTAAGTCATAGCGTCGAAAAATATTTGTGTATGTTACAGAATAAGTTTTACGAAGCTCTTCATTTAAAAACGCGCAAATGAAAACTCAATGCAAAACGTTATTTTCGCTCTCCTGTAAAATTGTATATTTGTGACACTGTGGTCAATCAATCAATCAATACTGATCTGCATTTAGGGCAGTCGCCCAGGTGGCAGATTCCCTATCTGTTGCTTTCCTAGCCTTATCCGAAATGATTTCAAAGAAATTGGAACTTTATTGAACATCTCCCTTGGTAAGTTATTCCAATCCCTAACTCCCCTTCCTATAAATGAATATTTGCCCCAGTTTGTCCTCTTGAATTCCAACTTTATCTTCATATTGTGATCTTTCCTACTTTTATAGACGCCATTCAAACCTATTCGTCTACTAATGTCATTCCACGCCATCTCTCCGCTGACAGCTCGGAACATACCACTTAGTCGAGCAGCTCTTCTTCTTTCTCTCAATTCTTCCCAACCCAAACATTGCAACATTTTTGTAACGCTACTCTTTTGTCGGAAATCACCCAGAACAAATCGAGCTGCTTTTCTTTGGATTTTTTCCAGTTCTTGAATCAGGTAATCCTGGTGAGGGTCCCATACACTGGAACCATACTCTAGTTGGGGTCTTACCAGAGACTTATATGCACTCTCCTTTACATCCTTACTACAACCCCTAAACACCCTCATAACCATGTGCAGAGATCGGTACCCTTTATTTACAATCCCATTTATGTGATTACCCCAGTGAAGATCTTTCCTTATATTAACACCCAGATACTTACAATGATCCCCAAAAGGAACTTTCACCCCATCAACGCAGTAATTAAAACTGAGAGGACTTTTCCTATTTGTGAAACTCACAACCTGACTTTTAGCCCAGTTTATCAACATACCATTGCCTGCTGTCCATCTCACAATATTTTCGAGGTCACGTTGCAGTTGCTGACAATCTTGTAACTTATTTATCACTCTATAGAGAATAACATCATCCGCAAAAAGCCTTACCTCCGATTCCACTCCTTTACCTCCGCGCCACAGAAAAGTTACCTAATTATAGAACAATTCACATCATGTTTATAATTTTGTGCAACGTGTATTCGAGGGTGGATAAAATTACAATTAGGAAAGTTTTCATCTTTGTTTTCTTCGACAGGGCAAAATACTAAAATATCATGACTATTGATAGGGCCTTGAAAGCAGTGGCGTATAATTAGAACAATGCAGCGACCCGGGGCCTTTAAGGGGCCCTGCAGAATCCTCGCAAAGAAAGGATATCTAACCTACTGCCACTCTGCACGGAAATGGTCCGGCCAGTTTGGTAGAATCAGTCTAAATAGTTTGTTTTACTATTTGTATGTAGAGGAATTGATATTTGGTTGCATCTAACAGTATGTAGTTTTTGCCGCACAGATGTAAACCGGTTGCCGTTTCTCGCAACATCGCGGCAGGCTCCTCATAAAAGACTTAGACCAAATTATTTAAAAATAATTACAGCAATGAAAATTGATACCAAAATATAATATTTTAGTTAGAAAATGATACTTTGTTGATGTGTAGTGCACCTAAGATCGTATTTTGCACCCATTTTTCTCAACATTTAACTTTTATCCCACATGTATTCGACAATAATATACAGTGCCAATATGAAGTAGATGTAACACTCATTCAATTCAGTTTCGAAGGAGCTCTCTTTGCTCGAATGCTTATCACTTGTGCTGAAATTTTTCAAGCTTTATTTGAACCGTTCTCGATTTATTTTGTTCGTATTTTTTGTGTTGTAATCGAATACATTATTATAACTTAGACTTTGGTATCGGTTATCGCGCATAGTTCCGTAGTCACTGTAAAATGAAACCAAGTTTAAGTACGAAGAGGTAAGTGGTGAATGGTTCAGCAGGTTATTGACACAAGTGTAATAGACTAGTATAACTTGGAAACAATATTCTCTAACCCATGGGTACATAATGGTAATATCGATCTTGATTTATTATTATTATTATTATTATTATTTTTATTATTTTTATTATTACTTCTGAGGTGAAGTTGTCTACATATATTACTATTATTATTTACGTAGTTGTGTACGAACTTTATTTCGTTTAAATGGTGGTCGTATTATTTGTGAGGTTATGTCATGAAACATCTGCTGTATGTATATTAATATGAGTCTATTTAATTTAACCGTTTAATGCTCACATTAGTTTATGTTTAGTTTGCGTACATGAGCATTGGCTAAATATCTAGACACTTCAATAAAGTTTAATATGCTTGACAGAAGCCATTGATATTGTCCCTTATTGAATTTGGTGGTGTCTGCAGACGTTCAGTGGCTTAATATTTGGCCACTTTCTGTTCTGTGTGTCATTTCCTACACTGATCTGCCATTTGGGATGGAAGTGGCTAAATATTTAGACAGGCACTGAGTTCTTGCATACCTAGCAGTATCACATGCTGTGTATATTCTCAGTTTGTTGCTATACATTGAGTGTTTCTGGAGTGATTGCTATATTATATACCGATATTCATAATTTGATGTAAGTATAACGATTTTTAACTATTGTCAATAATCCATGTGAAGCTAATAGCTAACAGTGCACTTATTTAGCCACCAGGTTCTGAAGTTCGTTTGAAAGGGTTTTATGAAAAAACAATATCAAATCAAATGGTATCCAATTAACAGTTACCCCTGCTTCAAATAATGTTCTTCTAATAAAAAATAAAATTTGATCCCTCAGGGAAAATTCAGGTGGCTAAATATTTTGCCACTGACCTATAAAGGAGGTAAGAACACGTAATTAATAGTATGTAATTTATTATTACCTGTATATATCCACTGCCATGTTGTATGTACAACGCACAGTAATAGTCCAGAACAACTTATCTCCGAAACTAGAGAGTTACAGAAACATACATTCATTGTAAATAGGTTATTAGAGACTCTCGAAATTACGAGAAAGCGTGTTGTGTCATATTCTTCTAGAAGCCTGGCCAGGCAATGCATATAAAGAGCCAGTTTTGAGGGTTGAGTAGAGTTGTTTAACAGGAGTTGTGAGGGCAAGTAGTTAATCGATTATGTGAATTTATATTGTGATTGGCAGTACGTTGACATGCTATTGTGGCAGTCGTCTTATTCTTATTCTTCGTAACAGTGTTTTGTTCAAGAGCATAGTAGTCAAGTGTTCAAGATGGCAGTTTATTAGTGCGTGTGTGTAGAATTTGCAAATAAAATAGTCTACACAATTGAGAGCATTTCGTGTGGACGTCTTTGTGGTAACAACAAAATGAAAATAATTCTAAATACGAAGAGCTAAGTGGTGAATGGTTCAGCAGGTTAGCTGTTAATCCACGGAGGCTGCCAAATAAAACATATTTAACATATTTTTAATTATCTTACAATAACGAATAATCCGTTTGTTTCTATAACTTGACAATACGTTGCATATCATCTACCTGCTGTAATTACATTTATATTAGTTACTCTTAGGTTTTATTTGAGGGAGGCCCGAACTTTCATTTTGGCAGGCGGGCCCCTATCACATCCGTTACGGCCCTGCGTGAAAGCATCAATTTAAATGACACATTTATTTCGTGTTGTGATTGCGTACATGCCACGTACTTTAATACAATAGCAGAATTTTAAATCTTCTCGAGAGGTCAAATTTCGAATACAAATATTTTATTTTTGGTTGCGGACAAATATTCAGTTCTGATAGAGGTAAATCATACGCCATGGCACCTAGTGCTTTTCATGGAATCCAAACGCATTTTATTTCGAGAAAATCATTTGAAAAAGATGAGCGCTAAATAGGGTTACGTGGAGGGCTGCAAATTAATGGCCTATGGACTGTGATCTAAATAACACAACTTCGCAATTTGCAGGCAAATTATTAGTATAACTATGGAGCTGAATAATGGAAGAACGTCAAAGCAATTATTAACAACTTCCGACACGTGTCTTTATTTACATAAGCTCCAAGGCTGCAAAAGGGATTGGACTTCAGAAAGGGAAGCAGCATTGGTGTGTGTGGACCATGAAAACTGGTGTTAACGCGTGCAGGGACTTGATGAGGGCGGTAATGATGGTTTGTGAACACCGACCAGTTACAGTGCAATTGGCTCTCGGATCCGTTCAAGCGTTGGCACACGCTACCAGACACAGGCTGCAGCAGTCTCAAAGTAGGGAAAATTATTCAAATTTCAGTAAATTGAAACCTAAATGAATAATGCAGATCCAGATATACTTCTTGAATTATAAACTGCTTGCGAAGTTAAAAAAAATAAGTAAACAAATGAATAACTATTATATATATATATATATATATATATATATATATATATATCGCTATGGATTAAAAGAAAAACTACATACGTGTACACAGCAACAGATAAGTTTCCTGATGCCGTACGTAGGAGATGCTTGAAATTGTATGGTCACATCTGTAGAATGGACAATAATAGATTTGCTAACCAACTAGTTACTATAATCAGTTCAAAGAAGATCAAAATCAACTGGTTGGAAGACATTTAGCAGGATTTAGAAGGAATAAATCGTAAACTCTTTGGAATTCTGGTTGCAAATCACACATTCGTGAAAAAAGCTAAAAGAACCAGTGGGAAACAGCGGACAGAAGAACGGAGAAAACAACGCAGCGAATTCATGAAGAGATTTTGGAAGAAGAATAAAAATTAGGAGAAGGAAAATCCGTCAGACCAAGCTAACAAGTGCAAACACGCTCATTAGTTGGGCATAACGATGAAAGAAATAAATAAAGAAAGAAAGAAAGAAAGAAAGAAAGAAAGGAATAATAATAATAATAATAATAATAATAATAATAATAATAATAATAATAATGCAAATCAAATCCGAAGACACCTTTGACAGAGATATCTTCCGAACAAAGAGAGTGGCAAACGGGCTAAACCGAGACGAACAACCGAAAAGAAGACGCGGTGTTCCTTGGACAGAGGAACGCAAGCAGGCCCACGAAAGCAAAGTTCACTGTCAAATGTAGCAAGACTTATCGTGGTCGTTGATGGCCCCAGCGAATAAATAAATAAATAAATAAATAAATAAATAAATAAATAAATAAATAAATAAATAAATAAATAAATAAATAAATAAATAAATAAATAAATAAATAAATAAATAATATCGTAAAACGTAGTCAATCACAGCCAGTAAATGAGATTATAGTATTTTTGGGATAATAGGTCGTGTCACAAGTATCGTAGGCGTTTCTATCTTGTTATCATGCTCGTCTTCAGAGCAAGAAGAATGAAGAATGAAAAAAATAATCGCAACTGTCACGTCATAGTAAGTAGATTCAGGATAGAAAGATCCTGTTACAAATGTAGTACATTCCTGGGCCTCCAGAGTCAGGGAGAAAGATGTTGAAGACTCAGCTATGAAGGGCAGGCATGATCTACTAGGTATGTAGCCGTCCTCTTTGTTAACATTTATTCGGGGGTTTCGCTATTTGTACCGCCTCGCGAATGATTTTAGTATTAATACGTTTTCCGTTACAAATGACAGATGTTACATCAACAATAATTTGATGGTCATTTTGTATGGAATGTTCTGCCGTAGCAGACTTCACTCCCTGGCAAAGACGTAAGTGCCTGTGATGTTCCCTAACCCTCGTTCCTACCTTCCCACATGTTTGGGGAAACAGAAACCGATCCACAGGAGCAAGGAATCACATTATATACTCCAGCACAGTTTAAAACAACAGGATCTTTAACGTACCGCAAGCTATTGCCAATAATGATATTAGACTTCAGGGGTCTCTAAATGGAGATTTAGGGACACAAAATCAATTTTCTTATTTTTAATCTAAAATCAAATTTGGAATCCAGGCTTAAAAATGATATATAAATGATCAAATCTAAAGTTCTGTGTGCTTCAGAAACGCTCAATTTACATCATAAAAATTTAAAGGAACAATTAGAGATTTGTTAAAGTCCATAAGGGGTCGAGAAAGGGTGAAAAAGAAATTGTCCAAAATGACCGATATACAGAAGAAATGTGGTGATGACTGTCCTCAATTTTAAAAAAAATCGTACGATAATTTCCCCAGATCGTAGGTTTGGAAAGGAAAGCAATGGAGAGGATTAGGAAAACAAATGATAGAATATGTGCAAGCAGTGTACAAGCAGTGTCTAGACACATGGGGAGGATAGAATGGTTTGGAATGAAATTGGACTAGCCTACAACAAGGACGTTTGCTTCAGCACAGTTATTCATAATGGTTATGGACGAAATTACGAAGGAGATAAAGGATAATCTTAGGGCCAAGAATGTAAAATGGAATACATTACCCCAAACCCAACTCGGAAATATATTTCAAAATGTCTAAACTTACTGATACAATGACACTGCGACGAACTCAATTTATAAGCCAAAGGATGAATAACGACAGACTTACTTATCGAATACACATTTTTTTTTCAAATCAGACGCACGAGATCAAAATGGTATAAGCAAGTAGAGGAAAACCTCACTGATTTAGGATCACGAAATCTGCAGGGTAGGAATGTAATCAGGAAACTTTTTCACACAAGGGAGTTTGAGGAAGACGAGAAGAAACCGACACGACGTACTTTGTTGGAGGAACAGAAATCACAACAATCGATGAAACTGAAGAACCATTAGGCGGGGAGGAAAGCTCAGCAAATGTTGATTTCGCGTGGTCCCAAGTGCAGAAAAAAGAAGAAAAGTAATCCTGTGTTAGTCATCTTGGCTGACGGAGGTATCCCTATGGTTTCAGTGTAAGTATTTCAAATGCAGCACTTCTGTAATGAAAATCGGTGGTTCGACAACTGGGAAAAAATACAACCATCCACACTGTCTACCTCTTGTTGTGATGGAAATAGTTAAGCCAGTTTTTACGGACACCCTGATCTGCTGAAAAACTACCGGCACGAATGGACCCAAAATCCAAACGACAGTGTAAAGAATGTCATCGGGAGTCCGATTGCCAAGGCAATGTTTGTGGGTATCTGTACCCCACACTTCGGAGTATTTCCTGCATTGTCAACATTCAATGAAGGTAATGTAACAAGATGTAAGATATTGGAAAAGCTAGGATTCGGTATCGGGTGGCGCTGTGATGGCACCATGCTACGATACGATGAGCAATGATTTCTAAATGTTGACCGAAAGTTGCAGAGTTTAACGAAGAAAGACATGAAATGATACAGCTATCGAAAGAAAACTGATAGACCAGTTTGAAGTGGGGAAAGATGACTCAAGTTATAGGCTTATTTTGACACTCTAACTTTGAAGGCTGTATCCTGTAAGGTTCTTTTTATTACTTAATACACGTTTTCTCTGATTCTACTACATGTAAGAGCTTGAAACTTCCACAGTTTGTTTATTCAAGTGGTCTACATGTACTTTATAGGCTACTTTATTCCACAACAGTAAATAGTAACAAGGAAATATGGAATGCTGTAGATGAAGTGGAAATGTTTAACCGTAACAATACTGTTTACCCATGAACTTCTTCTTTGTTGCCTTCTGAAGCATGTTTCTGTTCCTGTGAGGCATCTTGCTTCAGAGCTGGTGCATCAGTTTTGGTGATGGGAATGACCTTTTCTTGTTCTGGAGGTGGCAAGGCCTTCCTAGGCCCCTCAATAGTAAGGATACCATCCGAAGACAGTTTTGATGTCACAGCATTTGGATCAACATTCTTTGGCAAGGTATAGCGTCGCTGGAATTGACGCGAGATGTAGCCATTCTCATCTTTACGCTCTTCATGCTTTCCCTCGAGGATAACAGAGTTGCCAACTGTTTTCACAGTTATTTCTTCAGGCTTAAATTGCTGCACACCAAGGTTGACCTTAAAACTATCTTTATCATACTGGACATTTGAGACACCACTATCGGTAGCAGTCAAGTGGCGCCATGGTCTGTAGTACAATAGGCTGCGATGATGACGAGGGAGGAAATCTTGATCAAACAGGGAGCGGGGGAAATCATTCCAGTAGTCATCAAAGAGCAGCGGAACCAACCTTATCAAATCAAAACAAACTGACGACGTACAAACTTGCGTTGTACAACTGTGTGCAACGAGTGGTATACATGCACTAAGGGTCACTAATTGTTTGATTCTAAATGGTTAGTCCCCTTAATGAAAGTTATGTTCTGTAAACAGCGTATTTTTGACACTTTATAAAAAAATTAACCTGAGGCATATTTTAAATTATATACGCTCCAGTGGCTCGTCAAAGTACATACCCTAAACGCAAGAAAGTGGCATACGTCTGTCATGGATAGTTTTTGAGAAACGGTACATCAAACATTGATTATTTATCACTTTGCGGATAAGGAATTCCAGGTCCCCTTAAAGGTGTCCTTTCATAGGAACGACTGGCAATATTCTCAGATGGCACAATTTCATCATTGGTAGGCAATTCCATCTTAAAGAGTACTTTCATGATGTATTCATATCAAAATATATGACGTAGATTTCACCTTTGACAAAATTACATCCTAGTATATAATTTTGTATTACAAATGTACAAGTTTACCAAGTTTGGTTGAAGTCGCTCCAGTGGTTTAGGAGATGTAATACATAAATGTCCACATATCATCTCTGCGACCCCAAAAACTATGGATTCGACACTATTTTCGATTATTTATACACAGCATTTCTTAACGGACTATCAGGATATAGCGTAAGCTGCTGTCGCCTAGCAACAATTTGTCCATCAAGTCGATTCAATCTAGGTGCGGCTTTGCAATTTAATAAAATTACATAAAATTACTCATAATAATAAAACCACCGATCTTATTTCGTTCAAACCACTTCATAATCCCTCTCAGATGTAATAAGAACAAACTGTGAAATTTTCAGCGAAATCGGTCCAGTAGTTTTTGAGTCTATTAATTACAAATATATCAACATCCAATTTTATGTATATAATTCGCTGGGGCCATCAAGGACCACGTTAAGTCTTGTTGCATTTGACACTGAACTTGGCCTTCTTTAGAGCCTAAATTTCCCTCATTCTTTGTGAGTGGGCCTGCTTACGCTCCTCTGTCCAAGGGGCACCGTGTCTTCTCTTCGGTTGCTAGTCTCGGTTTAGCCCGTTCGTCAATATTTTCTTGCGGAAGAGATCTCTGTTAAGGGCGTCTTCAGCTGAGATATGTAGCATTTGCAGGTCTTCTTTGGTATTTCTAAACCAGGGAATTGTGGTTTTGGGGTTTGAATAAAAAAAGTGAAAGATTTCTTTAGTTAACTTTCTTCCGTCCATTCTTTTCAGATGACCGTAAAATATTGCCCGTATTTTTCTGATTGTGTCGGTAATTTTCTCTATTTTGCTGTAGACTTCCTTGTTGGATCTCTTTTGGTGCATTCTATTTCTGTACTTTGATCCCAAGATTCCTCTCACAATTTTGCGTTCTCTTTTCTCCAGTTCTTCAAGGAGTCCTTTGTTGGCATTTAGAGACAGGGTTTCGGCTGCATATAGAACTACTGGCTTCAGAACTGTTTCATAGTGAAGTATCTTGGTGTTTTGGGAAAGGCATATATTGTTGTAGATTGTGCGGGATGTTTGGTAGGCTATTTCCAGTCTGCGTACTCGCTCCTGAAATGCTTCTTTGTCCAGTCCATTTTTCATGATGATCTCACCCAAGTATTTGAATTTTTCTACTCGGGTGATGACCCCGTATTTTGTATATATATATATATATATATATATATATATATATATATATATATATATATATATTAGGAACATTTTTTTAAAAGTGTGGTAAACTTAGAAGTTGTTCTCCTACTGGTGCGGCTACAGTTTTAGAAAGGGGTTCCACGTGCCTACAAGGATGTAATGGTGAGTGTTAAGGCTAGCCAGCACATCTAACTGTTCTCAGGGGAAAGGAAGTCCGCTACTAAGGATACATCCACCGTTACAATGTAGCACCACCCACATGGCGAGGAACTATTGCCAGGTGCCTTTCTGCAAGTCATTTGTTGTACAATGAACAGTTTGAAGTACTGAATACTAAGATGTAGCAAAGGCTTTTCAGTCTGTCAAACACATAGCAAATATAATGTAAATTAAAACACTAAAAGCATATCATAAAACACACACTAACATACAAAGAATGACATGTTTCGTTCTACAAGAACATCCTCAGATTCTATCAAATCACTTAAAATAAGCTTATATATGTACAGTATTGTTTACGTAGCGTAAACTTGTCAAAGATAGAGAGAAAAGTGATAACATGAAACAGTAATGACAAAAATAAATTATATACAATTATAATATAGTGAAAAACTTACGTATTTATCTAGACTGCCGATGTTAAGTCTGTTGTCACCAAACACTATTTCAGGACTGTTAGTGTGTGTTTTATGATATGCTTTTAGTGTTTTAATTTACATTATATTTGCTATGTGTTTGACAGACTGAAAAGCCTTTGCTACATTTAACTAAGTCAACACTGGAAAACATGGCTTCATTTTTAACAAATGAATACTAAGAGGTAAATACCTGCTATTCTTCCATCAGGGTTCTAGTTCTTGTGCTCTCTCGTCAGTACAACAGTTCTTTTTACTTTATATAATGCTCCCTTGCTAACTTCACTGCAATACAGATTGTCTAGATACCGCAGGGAAAGGAAATGTAGTAACCGTGACTTTAATTCGGATACACCCATGGCCTTTCTGATATTATTTCCAAAGTCAAAGGGTCGGCAGAACACCCTGGTTTCTCTCTGCCGCCATGCGCTAGTGCTAGTAAAAATGCTCCCGGAAATCGAGCCGGTGATAGTTGGATTGAGAGTTTGCAAGACCGCTATGTTTCAGCTTTTGCCGGGTGTGACAATGGGCAACCGTGGGAAACAATCTTGAGGGCTGCCGATTGCGATGTTCGAACTCACGACCTGCCGAATGCAAGCTTACAGGTTCACAATGACAGCTCGTATGGTACAACAATATATATTCATTTTATTTATTTATTTATGTATTTATTTATTTATTTATTTATTTATTTATTTATTTATTTATTTATTTATTTATTTATTTATTTATTTATTTATTTATTTATTTATTTATTGAATCTGTTTACCTCCAGGATTGGTTTCTCCCTCGGACTCAGTGAGGGATCCCACCTCTACCGCCTCATGGGCAGTGTCCTGGAGCGTGAGACATTTGGTCGGGACACAACTAAGGAGGAGGACCAGTGCCTGCTATGCTGAACAGGGGCCTTGTGGGGGATGGGAAGATCGGAAGGGATAGACAAGGAAGACGGAAGGAAGCGGCCGTGGCCTTAAGTTAGGTGCCATCCCGCCATTTGTCTGGAGAAGAAGTGGGAAACCACGGAAAACCAGTTCGAGGATGGATGAGGTGGGAATCGAACCCCCTCTACTGAGCTGACCTCACGAAGCTGAGTGGACCCAGTTCCAATCCTCGCACAACTTTTCAAATTTTGCGGTAGAGCCAGGTGTCGAACCCAGACCTCCTGGGGTAGCAGGCAATTGTTCTAAGCACTACACCATAGAGGTGGACAATTTATTTTCATAACGACGTAGATTATTTGTTATTCATATCTCCCTCACTTTCTGTCGGTAATGCTTTGTTCATGACTAAGCATAGTGACATGATACATATTATGTCAATTTGTTCTGGACCCGAAATGCTGCTTCCATTGTTCTCGATTTTCTGCCTCTCATATTATCTTCCTTCACCTGATCAACCCATCTGATAGGTGCTCTTCATCTGTGCCTTTTACCATTGAATGTTCCTTTTACTATAGTTTGCCGTAAGTTGTCCCCGATGTGACCGAAGAATTGCAATATATTCCGGTTGCACGGTAAATTAAGAGGTCTTTTCATGCCTAGCTCACTCCTGATTGACACATTCGTTCTTCTCTGTGTCCATGGTATTCTTAGCATTCTTTGCCAGTACCACCTTCAAAGGCGTCGATACGTTGATGTTCTCTAGCTTTGATAGTCTTGCTTTCATAACCGGAGAAGAAGATGGAAAACACAAGGGTCTGCACCAACCGGAGTTTGGTATTTCCAGATATTGCCGTGTCACGCCAGATGATTTTCAACTTTCTCATTGCACAAAGTCCAAGAGGTATTCTTTTAATTTCTTGTTGACAGCAATAAGTATCACTCAGAACTGAGCCTAGATAAATATATTCACGTACAACTTTATTTATTTGTATTAATTTAGCGTATAGTACAGCCCATCTAGTGGCCATGATAGTGAAGGTATCACGTCTACACGGGCAAACAGCGTGGTTAGCCGGTTAGAGTCTCGTTGCTCAAAAAGATATTCACCATCAGAATGTTGGCCGACAGGGTAGGGGAGATGGTGGTATACAATTTCTAATCACTAGATTGTGTGCCAAAAGCCTGGATTTAATTCCAAACCTCTCCGCAGTGAGGGTATATGACGCTGTTGATGGTGATTCGTCCGTCGGATGGAGACGTTGAGCCTTGACCAGACCCCATTTGGTGACATTCGACAGGAGTAGGCTACGTGCCGGCACCGGGTTTCACCCATACCTTCCTACTATCATATATCATGTCATTCATTTTATCTCTTGAACTCCTGTGATGTGGTTGGCGTCAGGAAGGGCACCCGGTCGTAAAAATTCGCTACGATGATTCATCTCACTTCGTTCCCGAACCCGTAGTGAAACGGGGCAAGGGTTGGACGAACGTTTAGTATATAGCAAATTCATTGCACAGTAGAACTCGGCTACAACGACATTGAAGGGACATACATTGTGTCGCTATAAAGAAGTGTAGTTGTAAGCCGAGTGGTGTGGAAAATCACCAATATAATCATCACCATCATTGTTTTGCAGTCTTAAGAATGATCAGTTGCCATAAAACAAGTCTAGTTCTTCCTGTCATTTGCCGCTTCCTTCGCTAAAACATAATTCTGAGGCTGGATGGCAAATAAAGTTTGTTAAAGGAAGTATTTCTAGGTCTTTTTTGGGATGTTTTCCTTCAATTAAGCCTTCTGCCGCAGTACTCATTGAATTGGAATGGCGCATTGTGTGACCTCACCATTCAAAGATGACGGCTAGATATTGTGCGAAGGGTAGAAGGTTCGAAACGTGAGGATATTCGTAAATTGCGGATAGGTGGTGGCTGAACAGATGCAACTTGCAATTCCACCACTTGCAAAATATGTTCATCCTATTTCAAATAAGAGTATTTTGAAAGACAGTCATATTCTGCAACGGCCAATTTTTGTATAGCTGAGACGGGCAAAGCGTACCCAGCGGCATTCAAAGAGTTCGGCAAACGTTTGATCTCCCTGGCCACTCACTTGCCTAGCAGGGGGTGATTTATGACGGCAGTGGGCTTTAAAACGGAAGTTCGCATTCTCCTTCAGAAATCCTCACAGCTCTGTTGCCAATGTACCTCTTGTTAAATAGACGTCAGTCTCTCTTTTCAGCTCAGACAATTCACACTTGCTTTGTTCGCTGTTTGAAAGTTTTGGATTATTTCTTTGCGTTAATTAATATTTGTGAAGTGTGTTGTTTTTCATTTCACTTCATGCAGTGATGTGGAGACCATGGGAATCACACCTGGAAATTATACAACCGGGGAGAATGACCAGTACCTCGCCCAGGCGGCCTCACCTGCTATGCTGAAGAGGGACCTTGGTGGGGGATTGGAAGATTGGAAGGGATAGGCAAGGAAGAGGGAAGGAAGCGGCCGTGGCCTTAAGTTAGGAACCATCCCGGCATTCGCCTGGAGGAGAAGTGGGAAACCACGGAAAACCACTTCCAGGATGGCTGAGGTGGGAATCGAACCCACCTCTACTCAGTTGACCTCCCGAGGCTGAGTGGACCCCGTTCCAGCCCTCGTACCACTTTTCAAATTTCGTGGCAGAGCCGGGAATCGAACCCGGACCTCCGGGGGTGGCAGCTAATCACGCTAACCACTACACCACAGAGGCGGACGATTTTGTACTATATGGAGTGAATCTCTCAAAATCGCAGTTGACATTTCCTATAGAACATTAGTGCGAAGTCGAAAGCTTTTCTTTAACGATTTCAAAAAACTTGGAAGTTTATCGAACATCTCCCTTATCAATTATTCCAAACCCTAATTCCTTTTCTAAAAGCTTGTCCTAATTTGTCCTCTTGAGTTTCAATTTTATCTTCATATTATGATGTTTTATTCCTTTAAAAGTTCGTCTCAAGATTATTCCTCTACTGAATGTCATACCACGTCATCTCTCCATTGACAGCCCGGAACATACCACTTAGTCCAGTGCAGGCCTGAAGTTTGTTATCCGTGGTTTACCAGTTTTACTGGGGCAGTGCCTTAATTAAGGCCACGCCCACCACCTTCCCGATCCTAGCCCTTTCCCATCTTTCCACGCCTAAGCGGCTCTCGATTTGGGAGCGTGGGTTGTCGACCACGGAGCTTTAGTAGAGTCCTGACATTGCTCCTACTGACTTGTGTCAGGTTTCTAACTTTCATCTGTCCTATCCGACCTCTGTTGTTCGACGGTATTAGAGCATGTTGACTTCCTTCCACGATTTACTTACCAACATAACTTTGGTCTTTGTTGTGCTGATTTTCATCCCATATTTTTCAGACTCTTCGCATATGCATAGTATCATTCTTCTGAGGGTTCCAGAGCTTGTGCTTACCTGCTACTGTACGGAAGTGAAACCTGAGTGGAATCAGGTTATCTAATGTATAAAAATTAAATCGTACCTACCGTGTGTCTGTACATTATTTTGGCGAAATTTTCATACAGCTATCCGTTTCGGGTCTAATAATGACCATCTACATATTTTTTTAGGTTTGGTGTCTGTTTGTCTGTTTGTCTGTCAGTTTGCCTGAGTTCTTGTAGCTAGAAAACTACTGGATATAATGTCTTCCAAAGTTCATGTTTAGAATCTGCCTGTCTTTGAGTATGTTTTAGGGCCAACATTATTTCCAATTCCCTGCATAGGCTGGGGGTTTATGGGAGGATCGGTACAGTGATTTTACACTTCCACAAAATACACATGACCAGCCTGAATGGAAATCAATTTCTAACATTTTTTCTCATGTGTACAGTTTTCAGTCTAAGTCCCAGCGGACGTAGCCCAGAAGCGGGTGCAATTTGCAATCTACTCATTCAGGGTTGTTTTTTTCAGGTGCACATGACGTCAAAGCTTCACTTGGAGTTACCGTTTATAGAAAGATAATTTCCATTATATATTAGTTAAATTAGGTCGCTCGAAAGACTGTATATAACAAATGTTTAAGAATGTGTTATTTCCGCTACTTTATGTTGTATGCGTATTTATCGTACGACGGTACATAAGGGAGATGCTTATAAAAAATTGGATTTTTAGTCCAAGTCCTGTGGGATACTTGGTACATGTCACTTCATGTTGGGTTAACGGGAAGAACTACAGAGCCATTTTACTTTTTTCGATAGATCAGATAATAAGGGAGGTCATCATCAACGATGGGTTACGTGAGTCTCCAGACACAGCGCCTCTCCAGTGGTCAGAGAAACACCAGTATGTTACCATGAAGCAGGGAGAATATCGCACAACTTCGGACCAGGAACTGTAGCGAACAATAAACATTCTGTCTCGAATTCACGTTACTGCCACGTGCTTAAACGTGTGAACACTAGCATGAAAATTCCTGAAGGAATCATGTAATCCATTGCAAATTCCCGTGCGAAGAGCGGGTACAAATGCTAGTCTTATTTATAAGTTGGAAGTAACCGCCATGACAGCAGTGAGAATAATTGCTGGTATAAACAAGTGGGAACAATACAGGAGGGTACATGGAATGAGGTGGTAAAAGCTAAGTTAGGAAGGAACTCGGTGGTGGGAGAATGGAGCAGACTTAACCATGGTGGGTAAGAGGAGTAGGGGAAACCAATGTTTAATGAATTTAAACACAGAAGGTGAAGATCTAAATGAGGTCACAAAGCTAGTTGCAAATAGAGGGTTGTGGGGGCGCTTAGTTAGTTCTCTGAGGCTTACAGATTGAACGCCGCAAAGCATAACGGCCTATAATGAGGATGTGTATATGCTTGTGTATGAAGTTATCATTTGCAACAGAGACACGAAAGTTGAGCACTTCTATCCTTGACCTAACTGTGATGAAGTGAGTTATCTGTATTGTGCGATAAACACGCGCTGCCTTGGGCACACCCACTACACCTTACAATGGGCAAGGAGTTGATCTTTAACCAGGAGATAGTAGTTCTGCCCGTCCATGAGCAGGCAACGAAGGCCTCCGAGTTTGATAACAAGATGGGTGATATGATGACGAACTTTGGTGCTCAAAGAGCAAAGCCATTTTGACTTCAACTAATTTAAGAACACAGTTACGTCGGTTCTGGGGCTAGCGGTTAGGCTTTCTTCCCCACGTGCTCGATGGACATGATGTCTGGAGACCTAGAAGGCCATGGTAGAAAATATGTATTGTAAGAGCACGCTACGTTATTCTTGCCACATAGGGTGCGTATAATCCAATTGGAAGATTGGTCCTCATAAAGTGTCCACATATGTTTCCTCGACAGGATCGCTAACGACTTACGTGCGAAACACTTGTCATTGTCAAGCGACCGCTTGGCACCTTTGTAAATAAACTTACATAAGGTTGGCGTCAGGATGGGCATCCGGCCGTAAATCCTGGCAAAATAAAAACGTGCGACACAGTTCACACTGGACACCCCACGAGTGTGTGAAAATGGGTAGCAGAAGAAGGAGAAGAAGTGTTACTTCACCGTTGTTGTAGTTTTTTCTTACCGGGCGAGTTGGCCGTGCGCGTAGAGGCGCGCGGCTGTGAGCTTGCATCCGGGAGATAGTAGGTTCGAATCCCACTATCGACAGCCCTGAAAATGGTTTTCCGTGGTTTCCCATTTTCACACCAGGCAAATGCTGGGGCTGTACCTTAATTAAGGCCACGGCCGCTTCCGTCCAATTCCTAGACCTTTCCTATCACATCGTCGCCATAAGACCTATCTGTTTCAGCGCGACGTAAAAGCCCCTAGTAGTTTTTCTTCTTCTTCTTAAGACGCCGTCTCCATACGGAGGTTGGCGATCCACATAGTCAGCTCAGATCTTGACAATGCAACGTGAACAGCTTCTTCTGATGTGCAGTACATCTGTGCCACCTTCGAATATCCTGTAACAATGAATTTCTCTGTCTACTAACAGGCCGTTTCCCTCGTATCTTTCATCCAATATTTAGCTGTAATAATTGATACCGCTCACCTCTCGTAACATGCCCTAAGTATTGTGTTTTATAATAAGTAACATTTATTTTTTGCTTTTTCATACGATGAAGGACCTCGACATTTGAAATATTCAATATCCAAGGTATGCGCGAGGACGGCAATACAGATACGTTTTTCCTTACGTCGCACCGACACAGATATATCTTATTGCGAAGAGGGATAAGAAAGGCCTAGGAATGGGAAAGAAGCGGCCGTGGCCTTAATTAAGGTACAGCCCCAGCATTTGCCTGGTGTGAAAAGGGGAAACCACGGAAAACCATGTTCAGGACTGCCGATAGTGGGATTAGAACCCACTATCTTCCGGATGGAAGCTCACAGCTGCGCGTCCCTAACCGCAAGGCCAACTCGCCCTGTCAGATACATTTCAAAGGCATGTATGCGTTTTTCAGTGCTTGGATCCAGGGTCCAACTTTCACATCCATATATAAGAATAAGGAATATGTAACAGCGGATCATACGGATTCGTAGCTGAAGACTGAGGTCTGACCTTACAAAGAATTTCTTCATGGTAATGAATTGTTTCCTGGCCTGCTCACATTGGTCGTTCAGCGTGGTGCCCAAGTGTTGGAAGGACGCCACTTGCTATACAGTATATGACATTTCATTGTGAAACACTAAATTCAGGATGTACAAACAAAAGTATCATCTTAACAGTGATACTGTATGGGTCTGACAAGTGGGTTTTAACTACGCTGCCAATTACTCATTACTAGAGCCATGATTTTTTCGCATTAACGATAAACGCGACAAAAAATATTTTGAAGCGATTTTGAAATATCTTAACGAATCAAATGATTCTGGTTAAGACTTTTTTGATTTTGTTTTCGCGAATTACAGATAATTAAAGCGGCAGGGCCAGTTTAAAGCCCAATTTACTTACTTTGCGATAAGTGCGAAAATGCAGCGAAATTCATGGAAAGTAACGGTCTTGAAACGGTATTCCAAATATTACGTGTGTGAAGGGAAACAGAAGACAGAATTATGATTTCTCATTTCGTCAGATTTATCTCTTCGTAATAATATTCTATAAAATCCCTTAATAGTAAGGTCATATAGGGTGAAAGGGTAATTTGTTACATCATCTTGATTAGAACTACAATACAGCCCTAATCAAGATTACATAACAATAATGTATGATTATCAATATTGCTTCTCTTTATTTATCAATCTTTCACATAAAAAATTCACAAATCTCACGTTTTAAATTTTTTATGAGTAACTTAAGGAAAGTGCGGCCCCGGGTTTGATTCCCACCCGGCTCAGGGCTTTTTAATTGTAATTTATTAATATCCCTGGCCTGGGGACTGGGTGTTTGTACCATCCTTAACGTTCCTTGCCTCACATTCAACAGTCTACACTTCCGCAATTCCTCTCAAATGGGGAAAGTAGTGGTAAAAGATCTTCATAGGTCGACGCCACGAACAAATATAAAATAAAATAAAACTTTAGGAAAGCATTAAAGCGAAATTAAAGCGATGGAGTCAGTCCTATTTCGCGAAATAAGGCGAAAAATTGTTTCCTTTTCACGAAATCGAACATAAATTAATGCGAAAAAATCATGCCTCTAGTCATTACGTTTTGTGACAGAATTCTCAGGAAAATCTTAGGACCTCTAAAAGTAAAGAAGACTAGAAAATTATGCAGACAACAATCAGGACATACGAACGATCTACAGTGACTCTGAACTAACTGTCATAATCTCAAACAGTTGTCTGACATGGTTTAGATATATTCTGGGAAATGGTGACATGCTACACCAAAACTTCATTGGATAGCCTCTGGGTGGGCGGAGACTTCGCTAGGGATATCAAGCCGTACAGGATCTTCTGGATGTCAATGGAGAAGAGGATGGGACAGGAGGAAATTGCAACTCTTATGGGCCAAGCTAAAAAATATATATAACTCTTCTGTTTTAAATGGCCGTGGTAATAATTGTGCATCAAAGATGAAGAAGGATCAAAGTGCCAGAAACAAGTTTTGGAGTAATAATAGAGTTCTCGAGCACAATGGCACTTTCAGTCTTCTCTACCAAAGGAGACCAGGCCTTTGAAGTGCAAGTATGCTACATCCAATACTTTTTATATAATGACCTTACAATATTTAGCTTCTATAAATTTCATTTCTTTAATTAAGTGGCGCTCAGAAATTAGAAAATACATGAGTGATAGCACACTGACACAATGGACAGCATAGCCCGAGACGCTGGCACATTCACCCTCCCACACCAAACTCAGCTGGGCACATTGGACTGTTGAACTTACTACCAAGTAAATTAATGACCTCAGGCACAAGCACAAGTTACCACCATATGTGGCATATTCCCGTATTACAAAAAAAAAAAAAAAAAAAAAAAAAAAAACCCGCATTTTTCATATTTCGGCACTTTTACCTTCTCTTATTTCCATCTTCTGTCCTCAATTGCAATTGATTTTATATGACTCGGCCCGGTGATGGAGAGAGTGTTGCTGAAAGTCTTGCTGTTGGCTCAGTTCCGTATCCTGCGGTGGTGTTAAGAGGGAAGAAATAGCCATACGAGGTAAGAGGGAGAGGGAAGGAAACGTGGAGTTGATCGGATAAGGTTATCATGGGGGTAGGACTTCCGACAGTGGCTCCACACCGAATGTTTCACCAAGTTTCACCACGAGGAAAAGTCCTTTTATTTTTAATTACTGTCATAATGACATCAAAGTACCTCAAGGTGATCACTGTAGGTACCAAGCTGTTAATATAAATATATGAGCTTCATTTGGGGTAATTACGTGGACGGATTGTAAATAAAGGTTACAAAATCTCTTCGTATGGTTATGAGGGTATTTAGAGGTTGTAGTAAGGATGAAAATGAGAGGGCGTAGAAGCTAATGGACAGATTCCAATTAGAGTATAGTTCCAGTGTATGGGACGCTCACGAGGTTTACTTCATACGAGAACTAGGAAAAAATCCAAAGGAGAGCAGGACGATTTGTTCTGGCTGATTTCCGACAAAGAAGTAGTGTTACGAAAATGTTCCAAACTTCGAGCTTGGAAGACTTGGGAGTAAGGAGACGAGCAGCTCGACTAATTGGTATGTTCCGAGCTGTCAGTGGAGCGACATTAGTAGACGAATCAGTTTCAGTGGTATTTTTAAAAGCACGAAAGATCACAATACGAAGATAAATTTGGAATTGAAGAGGACTAACTGGGGAAAATATTTATTACTTCTCCTCTTGCTTTTCCCACACCTGTGGAATCGCGAATGCTTACCCTGTCACACATATGTGGATTTGGCCCTGTTTTACGGTCGGATGCCCTTCTTGATTGCAACCCTGCGTAAAAGGATATAATTACTCTTGCGTGTTTCTCTGTTAGTTAGTAGTGTAGCATGTTGTTGTCTGAATATGAGGAAGAGAGTCTTGGAACAAACACAAACATGCCGTCTCCGAGCCAGAAGATTAAAATCCTCGACCCGGCCGGGAATCGAACCTGGAACTCTCTGAACAGAAGTCATGAACGTTGACCATTCAGCCAAGGAGTAGGACAGGACAACGAATTAGGGATTAGAATAATATTAAAAGGGAAATGATAGATTTCCATTGAAATCATTGAAGAGAATACTAGGTAACAACTGATTGGGAATCTGGCACCTGGGCGACAGACCAATGTCGTACGACATGGAGTGCAGAGTGGAATTTTTCCGCCCTCCGAAAATCCAACGTAATTTGTCGGTTTTGAAACCGCGATCTTGGGGCCCAGTGGCAGATCCACAGATACAGTCATCTTCTGGTGTTTTGCTTTCCGAGATTGCCAACACTGGTCCAGACTCCGATCATAATCGGTTTTGTGAATCTAATAAATGGACCGGGGTGGATGGAGCAACCCCGACCTCCAGGCAGACACAGTGACCGACTTGTTACATCACAGCTCGTTAGCGAAGTTACTTCCCGGAACTGCTCTACGTCATCACATCTCCAGTGAAGGCAAGGGTTTCCAGACATGGTCTGTGGCTCACACTGGGTTCCCGACCTCTGGAGCATTGTACTTTCTCACAAGGGAACCGTGCAGGATGACAATAATAATAATAATAATAATAATAATAATAATAATAATAATAATAATAATAATAATAATAATAATAATACGGGGCCGATGACCTTATATGTTAGGCCCCTTTAAACAACAAGCATCATCATCATCATCATCAATAATAATAATCAAGGTGTAGTAAAGCTAATGCAGTGAGCTCGCAGTTGCGATCAACAGTGTTCTGTAAGAAGGAAGTCAGCTCCCAGACGAAACTATCTTTACATGTATCTGTTTTCAGACCAGCTTTGCTTTACGGGAGCGAAAGCTGGGTGGACTCAGGATATCTTATTCATAAGTTAGAAGTAACAGACATGAAAGTAGCAAGAATGATTGCTGGTACAAACAGGTGGGAACAATGACAGGAAGGTACTCGGAATGAGGAGATAAAGTCTAATTTAGGAATGAACTCGATGGATGAAGCTGTACGCATAAACCGGCTTCGGTGGTGGGGTCAAGTGAAGCGAATGGAGGAGGATAGGTTACCTAGGAGAATAATGGACTCTGTCATGGAGGGTAAGAGAAGTAGAGGGAGACCAAGACGACGATGGTTGGACTCAGTTTCTAACGATTTAAAGATAAGAGGTATAGAACTAAATGAGGCCACAGCACTAGTTGCAAATAGAGGATTGTGGTGAAGTTTAGTAAATTCACAGAGGCTTGCGGACTGAACGCTGAAAGGCATAACAGCCTATAATGATAATGCATGTATAATTATAATAATAATAATAATAATAATAATAATAATAATAATAATATAATAATAATAATAATTGCATATGTTTAGCTGCTTGGATGAATGATGATCGTAGATATTTTCGGTTCAAACAGCCGTGGGTTCGATTCCTGGCCGTTTCGGGGATTTTCAGCCACGTCTGCTTAGGTCCGCTAACTTAAGGACTAAGTGTCTGTGTTAATGTTAATGTATATCATATTCAGACAACACACTACGCTACCAGCCATTACATGTATACGCAGTAGTGAATACACATCCCTCCTCATAGGGTTTGTGTCAGGAAGAGCATCCTGCCGTAAAACTGGGCTTAATCCACATTCGTGCCTATCCTAAACAATTGGGACAGGAACAGAAAGAAGACAAGAATAATCATAATCCCATATATCGAATCACTTGAGCAATATTCGATGAGAAATCCTCCGAAGTGCTTCTTGAAGAATATCACATCGTCCGCGGTGATTTCAACGCACACGTCGGACGTTGGAGGAAAATTCATGCAAGTCGCGGTGGGTGTGTGCACGGATAGAAGAATGACGGCCAGGAAATCCTTGATAACGCAGGGACACTCGGTCCGGTCATCACCAGCACGTGGTTCAAAACGTGCAGTCACCTTTTATTACGTACTACTGTGGCAGAAAGATAACACAAATCGACAACATCCCTCTCAGACGCCGAGACCTCAAAGAAGAGGTTTGTATCTGGAGAGTAAGAGAAGTTCTGATTTCGGCCAGGTCAAATCAAATCAAATCAAATCAA
Organism: Anabrus simplex; assembly: GCF_040414725.1. Taxonomy (NCBI): domain Eukaryota; kingdom Metazoa; phylum Arthropoda; class Insecta; order Orthoptera; family Tettigoniidae; genus Anabrus; species Anabrus simplex. The sequence continues at coordinate 223,487,609 of NC_090272.1, forward strand.
ATCAAATCAAATCAAATCAAATCAAATCAAATCAAATCAAATCAAATCAAATCAAATCAAATCAAATCAAATCAAATCAAATCAAATCAAATCAAATCAAATCAAATCAAATCAAATCAGTATGCTTTCCCTTACGTGTGTGGCAAACAGTCAGGTAAGTCACTGTATAAACAATCCTTTGTTAACATTTATACGATCTTTCATCCCTTCAAGCAGCTGCTTTTACTGTGTATATGTCTCACCACATCGAAAACTTAACACTCTCAACTAGGTAACTTATGAGTACTTTGTTATTCATTTTGCTGACAAACGCTTAGACAATAGCTAATTACCACACCACATCCATCCTCTTGCGGAAGACCTGGGAAGTAACTTTGTTAACCTGTGAAAGTACAGGTCCTGCTGCGTGACCAAAGAGCAAACACCGTATTGTGAGTTAAAATTGCTATATCATACAAATATGAGACAATTCAGACATCTCATCAAGTATTGTGATAAATTATCTATTGTTGTGTGGCTTCTTCTTTGAGGAAGTGATTGGTGTTACTCTGTGCTGAAATTTCTAGCAAACGTTTATAAATGCAAATTTAATGTGATGTTTAGAAGTTAGATCCTACATTATGTCGTGAGATGGTCAGCGGATAATATTGGAATGGGATGAAAAGTCAAGTTGTAAGTTCTACCAAGAGTAAAAGTCTTCTCAGTTTTAATTGCTGTGTTGATGGGGTCATAGTACCACATGGGGAACACTGCAAGTACCTAGGTGTTAAGATAAGGGATGATCTTCATTGGGGTAAAAATATTGACGAGGTTGTTAAGAAAGGTTACAGACCTCTTCGCATGATTATATTGCGTTGTAGTAAGGTAAGGGTGTACTCTGCCCAAAGGCAGGTCGGGACCTCCGCAGAGGTGTGGATGAGCCGGAGTTTACGTACGGTAGGGTGGCCAGATCCTTTCCTCTCCTCCATTCCCTTACCCCCCACTCCCAAACAGCGCGTGGCAACCCAGCCAAATATTGACCACGCCCAATGTTGCTTAACTTCGGAGATCTCACGAGATCCGGTGTTTCAACACGGCTACGGCCGTTGGCATGTGTTGTAGTAAGGATGTAAAAGACAGGGCGTATAAGTCTCTGGTAAGACCACAGTTTCAGTGTATTGGACCCTCACCAGGACTACTTGAAACGAGAACTGACAAATGCTCCAAATGAAAGCAGCAGGATTTGTTCTGGGTGATTTCCGACAAAGGAGTAGTGTAACGAAATCGTTGCAAACTTCGGGCTGAGAAGACTTGGGAGACAAGATGCTCAACTATGTGGTATGCTTCGAGCTGTCAGTGGAGAGATGGCGTGGAATGACATTAGATGGATAAACGTGAGTGGAGCTTTATAGTTCGAATTCAAGAGGACAAATCCGGACAAATATTTAATTGTAGGACAAGGAGTTAGGAATTGAAATAAATTCTTCTGTCCGCCTCTGTGGTGTAGTGGTTAGTGTGATTAGCTGCCACCCCCCGGAGGACCGGGTTCGATTCCCGGTTCTGCAACGAAATTTGAAAAGTGGTATGACGGCTGGAACGGGATCCACTCAACCTCGGAAGGTGAACTGAGTAGAGGTGGGTTCGATTCCCACCTCAGCCATCCTGGAAGTGGTTTTCCGTGGTTTCCCACTTCTCCTCCAGGCAGATGCCGGGATGGTACCTAACTTCCTTGTCTATCCCTTCCAATCTTCCCATCCTTCCACAAGGCCCTTTCCACTAACCACCACACCACAGAGGCGGATGTAATAAATTATCAAGGGAAATGTTCGCTAAATGTCCAAGTCCTTTGTAAACGTTAAAAAACGCTAAGTAAATAGTTTATGGGGAATCTGCCACCTGGGTGCTAGCCGTAAACGCAGACAATATACTTAACATGTCGTCATCATCAAAACCTGGCTAATCCTCTTGTTTAGACCGAGCGAGTTGGCCGTGCGGTTAGTTTCATGTAGCTGTGAGTATATATTCGGAGAGAATATCTTAGAATTCTACCATCGGCAGCCCTGAAGATGGTTTTCCGTGGTTTCCCATTTTCCCACCAGGAAAATGCTGGGGCTGTACCTTAATTAAGGCCACGGCCGCTTCCTTCTCACTCCTAGCCCTTTCCCGTTCTTGCCTTTTCGAAATATGTTGATGTGTTAGTGAGATGTTAAACGACTATGGAAAAAAAGCAAAGGACTCCTTCATCGTCTTCCAGGTTCTTCTGTCTTGGCCACCCGTATTGCCTATCCACATCGGACCAATTAAGTTTGGGCCCCTCATGTGGTAGTCCTCCCCTAGATCAATTGTGCCAATAAATCTACTGACACGACATTATTTATTATGATTATTATTATGATTACTGCATAGAGTCAGGATCGAACCCGAGGAATTGGGCTCGGAAGGCCAACGCTCTAGCGTCTGAGCTATTCAGCCCGGTCGGACCAATTACTATGTAATGCTATGGCTCGGTTATCACGTTCTCTCTCAGTTGTTTGAGCACTGAAACACTTTGCGCTCGTCAATTTTGTGTGCAACATAACACGCTAGGTGAGAGCGGGTGTAGACGGCGACCTTCCTGGCCAAGGAGCTCCACATAAAGTTCGCCCAGCGGTTGCTCACCTTATTTCAAGATCGCTTGGTTGTACACTCCAGCTCCCCTCAACCAGGCTGCTGTCACCTTGAAAGGAGAAAAACAACATTAAAATCTTCATCAGGGAGGATATAGAACATTTGAAAGTAAATAAGAAGTTTAGAGGAAATAAGTTATGGCCTACATGAGGCACAAACAACATTCCAAGGAAGGAGCTGGTCCACAGCAAGTTTACAAAGTACTTTGGTTGTACGTGTTGATGGACGGTTTTCGTCAGCTTGATAGAGTTACTAGCTGGGGCCATTTCTTGATCGAATTTATTATTATTATTATTATTATTATTATTATTATTATTATTATTATTATTATTATTGTTATTGGGCAGTTTTCGTCAGCTTGATAGAGTTACGCTGGGGCCATTTCTTGATCGAATTTTTTATTATTATTATTATTATTATTATTATCATCATCATCATCATCATCTGTTTACCCTCCAGGTTCGGCTTTTCCCTCGAACTCAGCGACGGATCCCACCTCTACCGCCTCGAAGGGCGGTGTCCTGGAGCTTCAGACTCTTGGTCGGGGGATACAACTGGGGAGAATGACCAGTACCTCGCCCAGGCGGCCTCACCTGCTATGCTGAACAGGGGCCTAGTGGAGGGATGGGAAGATTGGAAGGGATAGACCAGAAAGAGGGAAGGAAGCGGCCGTGGCCTTAAGTTAGGTACCATCCCGGCATTCGCCTGGAGGAGAAGTAGGAAACCACGGAAAACCACTTCGAGGATGGCTGAGGTGGGAATCGAACCCACCTCTACTCAGTTGACCTCCCGAGGCTGAGTGGACCCCGTTCCAGCCCTCGTACCACTTTTCAAATTTTCGTGGCAGAGCCGGGAATCGAACCCGGACCTCCGGGGGTGGCAGCTAATCACGCTAACCACTACACCACAGAGGCGGACTTATTATTATTATTATTATTATTATTATTATTATTATTATTGGACAGTTTTCGTCAGCTTGATAGAGTTACGCTGGGGCCATTTTTGATCGAATTTATTATTATTATTATTATTATTATTATTATTATTGTAAGCACAGTGCAGAGTCAAATGTTGCATCCACAGAATTCTTAGTCTGATTTATGGCTGTCATAGTACGGAAGTTGCCGAAGTATGGGTGAAGCCAGTGGCGTAGATAAGGGGGGGGGGGGAGAGATACAGGGGATTTATCTTCACCCCCCCCCCAATCATCAGGCGCTTGTACTCCTTATTATAAAAATATACAAAAAGCATAATAGAAACATTCGTCTGAAAAAACATCCATTCAAAATGTGTTTTATTATTTGTATTGTTATTAATATTAATTTTCCCACCCCTTCTCCCCTCGTAAGAGTTTCCGTGGCTCAGGTAGTAGTGCGCCGGGGTCTCACCGCTGGGTTCCGTGGTTCAAATCCCAGTCACTCTACGTGAGATTTCTGCTGGAGAAAGCGGAGATGAGACATGTTTTTCTCCAGATAATTCGGTTTTCCCTGTCATCTTTCATTCCAGCAACACTCCCCAATATCATTTCATTTCATCTGCCAGTCATTAATCATTACTCCAGAGGAGCGCGGCAGCCGGCACAATTCCTATCCTCGCCGCTAGATGGAGGCTTCATTCATTCCATTCCTGACCCCTTCGAGTGACTGGAAACAGGTTGCGGATTTTCATTTATCATAACCCCCACCTACAAACTGCATTTAAATGGACCACTACATTTTAAATATGTGTTTTACTTTTAATATTACCATTCGCCAGCCCACCCCCCCCCCCCCTCCCCAGCAAAGAAACAGTCGTATCCGAGCCACTGGGTGGAACTGAGGAGTGATATTCGGACCACGACCAGTGCGTCTGATTGTTGTGAAACGTGCTACTTAGGCCCTCACTTGTAGGACTTTCCTACAATCAATCAATCAATCAATCAATCAATCAATCAATCAATCAATCAATCAATCAATCAATCAATCAATCAATCAATCAATCAATCAATCAATCAATCAATCAATCAATCAATCAATCAATCAATCAAATCACCACTTGTGTGCGTTTATGGCCGTCGCCAAGGTGGTAAATTTCCTATCGCTTGTCCCCCTGTAGGTTGGGGTAGTCGTAGGAAGCGACTATAAAGGGTCCCAGGGCCTCTTAACTTGGGAGCGTGGTTTAATGACCACGGTGCCATTGCCTGAGTCCTGGAATTGCTTCCACTTACATTTGTCGGGCGCCTCACTTTTATCTACCCTATCCGATCCCCCTTGGTCAACTCTTCTTCTTTCCCGATCCCCACGTTATTAGGTCCCGAGGCCTCTGAAGTCTTTCATTTTACGCCCATTGTGGTCTTTATCTTTCTTTTGCCGACACCTTCATTTTCCAAAGTGTCAGTTCCCTTTCCTATTTTCCCTCTGATTAGTGTTAGTAGAGGACCGTAGCACAATTGCACTTCCTCTTAAAACAATAATCTTACCGGGCGAGTTGGCCGTGCGGTTAGGGGCGCGCAGCTGTGAGCTTTCGTCCGGGATATAGTGGGCTCGATCTCTACTGTCGGTAGCCCTGAAGATGGTTTCCATGGTTTCCCATGTTCACACCAGCAAATGCTGGGGCTGTACCTTAATTAAGGCTACGGCCGCTTCCTTCCCACTCCTAGCCCTTTCCTGTCCCATCGTCGCCATAAGACCTATCCGTGTCGGTGCGACGTAAAGCAAAATTTGTAAAATAAAAATATCCGGGACATTCTCGGGGAAAGCATCGGGACTTAGGTAGAAAGAAGTGCAGTCAGTCGTCCTAAACACTTCCACAAGTTGCATGCGATAAAAGCAGGTTTTCCTTAATAACATGCAAATGACGTAAATTAAGAATTGAGGTAGGAATGTAAATGGGGCTGAGACAGTTTAGTCAACCCGGTAGTGTCGGCGCAGTTCCCAAGACCTGCTGATCTGTCCTTGCTGGCTCATCAGCCTTCGCGAACGAGGCCACGCTTCCATTGTATCGCCCGCGTTATCGCTGGCTTCACGCTCGCAAAACTTCAAACTTGTGCTTATTGTTCTTTGAACGGGACCTTTGTTCGCACTTCATATTTTCAGGACACGTCATGGATTAAACGAGGGCCCATGGCTTCACGCCCTTGAGTCACATGAGCAACAGAAGAAGGATGACCAGGCCTTCTGGAATGGACAGTTTTTTCTTTACACTTTGCTTTACGTCCAACCGACATAGATAGACGATGTGATACGAAAGGGCTAGGTGTGGGAAGGAATCGGCATGGCCTTAATTAAGGTACATTCACACCAAGCAAATGCTGGGGCTGTATCTTCATTAAGGCCACGGTGGTGTAAAGTAATTGTTAAAAAATAAGGTACAGTCCAAGCATTTGCCTGATGCGAAAATGGGAAACCACGGAAATCCATCTCTAGGTCTGCCGACAGTGGGGTGCGAACCCGTTCTCTCCTGAATGCAAGCTCACAGCTGCGCGCCCCTAACCGCGCGGCCAACTCGCTCGGTCAGGGTTTTAGAGTGACGTTCTAGAAGCTAAGAGAAGCACTGAAGACAGAACTTTCTCCTTACCCCCTGTGCCGGGCTATGTAGTTCACAAGGCGGGCTCCAGGACAGTAATGACTTAGTTGTAATCCCTAGGAGCAACATAGGCCCTCGACGAAATTTCTACAGCGTGTTCTATCTACTGCCAATGCTTTCACCTCACTCCCTGTCTATGCTTCTCTTCCAGATGATCTTCGGTCTGGCTTGCCTGCTACTACCTTGCGGATTCCAGTTCAGTGCCTGCCTTGTGACACTTTCTTGTGGTCTTGTCAGGGTGTGGCCGATCCACTTCCATTTTCTTCTCATTAACTGCTGCTGCACGGGGCTTTGATTTGTGGCCTCCCAAAAGGTGCTTGTTTGAGATGTTCTCTGGTCACCGTTTTCTCATAATGTACCTCAAGCAACGATTTATAAAAGTGGTAATGTCTTCGGTCACTTTCTAGGTCGCACTTCCATAAAGTAATACGGATATTCATCATCATCATCATCATCATCATCTGTTTACCCTCCAGGGTCGGCTTGTCCCTCGGACACAGCGAGGGATCCCACCTCTACCGCCTCAAGGGCAGTGTCCTGGAGCTTCAGACTCTTGGTCGGGGATAGAACTGGGGAGAATGACCAGTACCTCGCCCAGGCGGCCTCACCTGCTATGCTGAACAGGGGCCTTGTGGAGGGATGGGAAGATTGGAAGGGATAGGCAAGGAAGAGGGAAGGAAGCGGCCGTGGCCTTATGTTAGGTACCATCCCGGCATTCCCCTGGAGGAGAAGTGGGAAACCACGGAAAACCACTTCCAGGATGGCTGAGGTGGGAATCGAACTCACCTCTACTCAGTTGACCTCCCGAGGCTGAGTGGACCCCGTTCCAGCCCTCGTACCACTTTTCAAATTTCGTGGCAGAGCCGGGAATCGAACCCGGGCCTCCGGGGATGGCAGCTAATCACGCTAACCACTACACCACAGAGGCGGACTCCGATAGTAATATTCAGCAAATTAAAGACAAAGATGAATAACCATGAGCTGTATATTCATGTTCAGAATATTTCTGATGGCATGTGGAAAAGGAGAATTGCATTTTACGACCACTTGCTATGAATGAAACCACCGCGATTATCGAACCAAATCTTTACCTATTCTGAAGACAGGAAGACCCAGTCAACTTGGTTCAAGGAGGTGGAAAGGGACCTACAGAAGATGGGTATCACTTATGAAGATATACAAGAACGCAAGCCAATCAGCAGGAAAGTAGAAGTAGAAGATCACAGGGGTTTCAAGAAAGGCCAAAGTTGAAGACGGGAAAGACGTGGACGGAGGAATGGAAAAAAATAACGTGGTCCTTAATAGGCCGATCATCATCATCATCATCATCTGTTTACCCTCCAGGTTCGGTTTTTCCCTCGGACTTAGCGAGGGATCCCACCTCTACCGCCTCAAGGGCAGTGTCCTGGAGCTTCAGACTCTTGGTCGGGGGATACAACTGGGGAGTATGACCAGTACCTCGCCCAGGCGGCCTCACCTGCTATGCTGAACAGGGGCCTTGTGGAGGGATGGGAAGTTTGGAAGGGATAGGCAAGGAAGAGGGAAGGAAGCGGCCGTGGCCTTAAGTTAGGTACCATCCCGGCATTCGCCTGGAGGAGAAGTGGGAAACCACGGAAAACCACTTCCAGGATGGCTGAGGTGGGAATCGAACCCACCTCTACTCACTTGACCTCCCGAGGCTGAGTGGACCCCGTTCCAGCCCTCGTACCACTTTTCAAATTTCGTGGCAGAGCCGGGAATCGAACCCGGGCCTCCGGGGGTGGCAGCTAATCACGCTAACCACTACACCACAGAGGCGGACTAATAGGCCGATACGAAATAATAATAATAATAATAATAATAATAATAATAATAATAATAATAATAATAATAATAATAATAATAATAATAATAATAATACAGTCAGCCTCTGTGGTGTAGTTGTTAGTGTGATTAGCTGCCAACCCCGGAGGGCCGGGTTCGATTCCCGACTCTGCCACGAAATTTGAAAAGTGGTAGGAGGGGTGCAACGGGGTCCACTCAGCCTCGGGAGGTCAACTGAGTAGAGGTGGGTTCGATTCCCACCTCAGCCATCCTGGAAGTGGTTTCCGTGGTTTCCCACTTCTCCTCCAGGCAAATGCCGGCCACGGCCACTTCCTTCCCTCTTCCTTGTATATCCCTTCCAATCATCCCATCCCCCACCAAGGAACCTGTTCAGCATAGCAGGTGAGGCCACCTGGGCGATGTATTTGTCATCCTCCCCAGTTGTATCCCCCGACCCAGAGTCTGAAGCTCCAGGACACTGCCCTTGAGGCGGTAGAGCTGGGATCCCTCGCTGAAAAGCCGAACCTGGAGGGTAAACAGATTAAGAAAGGAAGAATAATAATACATTTAATTTTGCGTGACTACTGGCGGCCTGAAAGTTCAGAATCCCAAAAAAGGTAGTCCGTCTCACACAGGTAATTTACAATTTACTCGTCATGTAGAAAATAAATGGAAGCTGTTACAACCTTTTTCTGTGAAATCTGGAATAAGACAAGGATGCTCCTGTCGACAATCTTGGTTATCATGACATGGATTGTATGTTGAGAGAGGCAACGAATAGAAAGCATGGCATTCAGTAGGGATTAAATAACAAGTCAGAAGAACTGGATTTTGCGGATGATCTCTGTCTTCTTGCAGAATGTTTTCGAGATATTGAAATCGAGCTGAACTGCTTAAAAATAGATGTTAAAGAAATAAACCTAAAGGCATATAACAAAATCGAAGGAAATGCGCATAAACCTCCTAACAATTGTAGCCCGGCTCAAATGGAATGGATACAGAAAGGTTAGAGGAATTTTACAACTTTCTTTTTTTGCTAGTTTCTATACGTCGCACCGACACGAATATGTCTTATGACGACGATGGGACAGGAAAGGGCCAGGAGTTGGAAGGAAGCGTCCATGGCCTTAATTAAGGTACAGCCCCAGCATTTGCCTGGTGTGAAAATGGGAAACCACGGAAAACCATTTTCAGGGCTGCCGACAGTGGGGTTCGAACCTACTATCTCCCGAATACTGGATACTGGCCGCACTTAAGCGACTGCAGCTATCGAGCTCGGTAATTTTACTACTTAGGAAGCATGTTCAGCCAGGATGGAGGTATTTTTAAACACTTCCACAGAGGCTGAACACCTGCCACATGACAAGAATCTTCCTATCACTGGAGTAGAGGAAGGAGCTGTCTGGCCGAGGCAGTAAAAGCGTGCTCGGTTTCCGTCAGGAAATCGTAAAATTTAAGAAACGACATTTTCACTTCGGGAGGTATACATGGCCCTGAGGTTCACTCAGCCTACACCAAAAATGAATGCCAGGTAAATTCTTGGGAGCAAGTGCCGAGGTTACGGATACTGGAAGCCTTAAGTGGTATGTACCGAGTTGTCAGCGGAGAAATGGCGTGGAATGACATTAGTAGACGAATAAGTATGAGTGGCGTATTTAAAAGTAGGAAAGATCACAATATGAAGATAAAGTTGGAATTCAAGAGGACAAACTGGGGCAAATATTATTTTATAGGAAGGGGAGTTAGGGATTGGAATATCTTACCAAGGGAGATGTTAAATAAATTTCCAATTTCTTTGAAATCATTTAAGAAAAGGCTAGGAAAACAACAAATAGGGAATCTGCCTCCTGGGCGACTGCCCTAAATGCAGATCAGTATTGATTGATTGACATAGTTCTGCTTCCTCTTAAAACAATAATCACCACTACCATCACTAGTGTTATTAAAGGATGGTTGTATAGTTCTGCTTCCCCTTAAAACAATAATCACCACCACTTTAATGTTTTAAAAGGATGGTTGTATAGTTCAGCTTCCTCTTAAAACAATAATCACCACCACCAGTACTACTAGAGTTTGCACCCTCTTACATCGCTTTCGAAACTGAAAAATAAACGCAGTTTTATACTATTGATTTCTCAGTCCGACTCCTTGGCTAAATGATCAGCGTTGAGGCCTTCGTTTCAGAGGGTCCCGGGTTCGATTCCCGGGTGGGTCAGGGGTTTTAGTCCTGTTAGATTAATTCTTCTGGTTCGAGGACTTGGTGTGTGTGTTCGTCTCAACACTCTCCTTTTCAAATTCAGACAAGATACCACACTACCAAACACCACAGAAACAGGCAATATAAGTCACTTCCCTCCACATACTCCCCTGTGGATGGGGGTGGTAGAATAACACCCACGGTATCCCCTGCCTGTCCTCGGGGACTCTCAACTTGGGACCGTGGGTTGGTGACCACGGGGCCCCCCAGCTGACTCTTGTCATTGCTTCCAATTACTTGTGCCAGGCTACTCACTTGCTTCTATCCTATCTGACTTCCCTTGGTCAATTCTTGTTCTTTTCCTACCCCGACGGTATTAGACCGCTCGAGGCCTGGAGAGTCTTTCATTTTCACGCCTTTTGCAGCCTTTGTCTTCCTTTGGCCGATACGTTCATTTTTCGAATTGTCGGATCCCTTCCATTTTTCTCTTTGATTAGTGAGGATGGTTGCCTACTTGTACTTCCTCTTAAAACAGTAATCAACACCACCACCACTGCCTCCACATAGGGTTGGCGTCAGGAAGGGCATCCGGCCGTAAAACAGGGGAATTCACATGTGCGACATAGTTCGCACCGGCGACCCCATAGTTGAGGGAAAAGGAGAACTCCGCGCTGCCCCATGGTTTTTCGACGCACACTTCTGGAGTTACTAGTCTAAGTCTCAGTGGTGTAGTCATTCTGATTGATGCTCTCTGCAAGATACGAGGATCTGCGACGTGATTGCGATATCAACTACCAGCTTGCTCGTGTCACACTTACACTCTCACTCTATACAACCACCTTGTTAGAAAGTAAGAAGTCACAAGCCGTGCCCCTTATGGCTCAGATGCTATTATTCTGAATATTTGAATTCTGCACGTAGCTTTCACAAATACTTTCTCTACATGTATACCAGTTTGTCCACGAATAGGTAACACGCTTGAAAAGCCTGTGTCGTGCGACGAAATCGTCACGTTTGTCGTATGAGGAATTCCTTGAATGCTAGCTCTGAGTTAATCATGCAGCTTGTTGCGTTGCGGGATGTTGTTATCAGGAAGGCGAAACATTAAACTTAATAGCATCAGTATACAAGCAATTACTACCGGACGGATTGGCTCAGACGAAAGAAACGCTGGCCTACCGAGCCAAAGTTAACGAGTTCGAGTTCGATTCAGGCTCATTCCGGTGGTATCTGAGTAGCCAGCAGCGGCGATTGGGAATTAGAAGTGTACAGACAGCAAAAGTTACCTGCGTCTGTGCGATATAGCGGGCCGAAGGAGGAAGGTATATACGTCAAAACTGATAACAAAAAGCTACAGAATGGCAGGCTAAAATTTTTTTTATGCTCTCTGAGTGAATTTCGACAAAGAGGTAAAGGTTGACAATTTACTAAGTTAACGACGGTAATAATAGCTTTTGAGATTGTACTATTTATTATTATTATTAAGAAATGCACACAAGTTGTGTATATATGTTACATAAGTTTTGGCGATACATTTTACCCCGCATTCTGATTGTACACATTTTAATTAAGCACAAAAATCTACCAGGGGTATTGCTTGTTTTTTTACAAGTGGTCATGTGGTAACGATCACAAGGTTGATCGCACAACTCACATATACAGTTATTCTCGAGATCATGAAAACGTTTGTTCTTGCATACTTTGTGGTGGTACCGATGCACAGCTATTGAGGTCACCAGGTGTCGGAGGTCTTGATTCGTGTTGGCCGAGGATCTATTTACCATGACTTCTGTAGTATAATCCAAAACCAAACCCCATTGCATTACAGCCCTTGAAGGGTCTTGGCCTACCAAGTGACCGCTGCTCAGCCCGAAGGCCTGCAGATTACGAGGTGTCGTGTGGTCAGCACGACGAATTCTCTTGGCCGTTAATCTTGGCTTTCTAGACCGGGGCCGCTACCTCACCATCAGATAGCTCCTCAATTCTAATCACGTAGGCTGAGTGGACCTCTAACCAGCCCTCAGGTCCAGGTAAAAATGCCTGACCTGGCCGGGAATCGAACTCGGGGCCGGCTCTGTAATATAATAGTCCAGCCAAATTTCTCCTCGTTTCTTCTGTCTTTCAAGGAGCGGTTTATTCGAGCAGTCGGTAGATGGGAGTCTCATACGCAGTTCTTCTATAAAGAACGGTTCTCTCGCGAGCTCGTATACTAGCCTCGACTTTGTGTGTTTCGAAACCCCTAGAGCGGCTTTCGAGAATCCTGATTTAACTGCTTCCAAATGCATTAGATCTTTTAGACTTAACTTTTCCCAAATAATATATATTCCGTATGCTGCGATGGGAACTATTTTGCCGTTGATTTTGATTCAGTATTATCCCATAAAACGTTCCCCAAAGAAATAATATTACACTTATCAAAAATAAGGTTCATCGATGGTAAATTTTAAAAAGTTCTTCACGATTGAAAAAGTCTAAAATGTTTTTAATATTACACATGCATTACAATATAATAGAAGTACGACGCGATTATACAATTAAAACTCATTTAGTATTCGACTACTCACTAAGAAACTAACAGACGCTAAAGAGACCGCCAGACTGACGAATGAGCACGACAAGCGGGTGAACCATACCTCACTGTCTGTGACTTGGGGAAAAAATACCCCTGCTACCCTTCCTCACAGTATTTGCGAAGTCGCCACTATTTGCTGTGGCGCTACACAAATCGTTAGCCGTGACGAACGACATTTTGTGCGTAGTTCCGCTAATTAAAGAAAATAAAGGAAAGAATTAGCAGATAAGAGGACGGGACTTGAACATTAGCCTCTTGCCGACTAACAGACCTTCTCGCTTATGACTGACGTGTAGTGCTTCAGTTTCTCGTTGCCTTTTTTGTTTGTTTGTTATCGTATTCCTCGGATTTGTAGGTGGTAATAGGTTAGAATGCAAAGTAATTTGGTTTGTACAAGTGTCATGCAATTCGTTGCACCATAGTGTAGGATGAGTAGCATGAATTCAAGGAGTTCTATAGGCTGTACCCCTAATATATATGCAAATCTCATATCATAACCGTTGTACAGTGTAGGGTATACTTGTTACTGGCTTCAGTAAGTTTGCACTCTAACCTATAAGCACCTAATAATCCGGACTCTAGACTTATAAGTCTTCTTTGCCAGTCGACAGGCCAGTTCCAACTTGTTGACTCTCGTAAACAACTTACGGGTTTGCTGACATGCATTACACCCGGTCTAGGAATTCAACTCAAACGACCCAGAGGATTCGTCGTGCTGACCACACGACACTTCATAATCTGCAGACCTTCGGGCTGCGCACGACCCTTGGGGGATCTTGCGCCATGGGTTTTGGCTTCTTGTGCGTAGAACGTTTCCATACAACCACCTGAAGCTGCAGGGCAGCGATGTACTTACAATAATTGCTTTTTATACATTACGTACGCAGAACAAATCATGAAGTCGCAATGAAATGATGCACTTGTAAACACATTACGGAGGCACTCGTATACTGCCTGAAGTATGGTACGGCGGGTGTTAAAAGCCGAGGAGCAAATGAAGGTACTACCTATTTCACATAACATCGCACTTCACTCAAGCTCCTCTTCCGACAAACCATTCGCTAAATTAATAAAAATAAAAAAGTATTGTTTTTCGAACTGCGGACGTTTATCCCTACCTTCCGTTCGTTACTTGTAGTTATCTCCCATTCTCTTTCCATGGTGTACTTTTCCGCCACTCAATTTTTTTTACAGAACAAACTGTTAAACGAACGGCCTTTGTGCCCTTACAATTGTTGTTTTTTTCATTTGCTGGTGGTTTAACACATCGAAGGTTTTCGGTAACGCAAGGATATATGATTGGAAAGACAGAAGCCATGGCCTTAATTAAAGTGTGCCTGATGTGAAAATGGGAAACCACGAAAAAACATCTTCAGGGCTGCAGATGGTGGGATTCGAATCCATAATCTCCTGAATGCTATCCCATGGGTGACCTGCGCCTTTGGGTGCGCGAGGATGTTAATGAGGTAGGGAGAGGGTGAAACCTTGCGTCGGCACGTAGCCTTCTCCTATCGAACAACACCAAGGGATCTATTAAAGATTTAGCGTCTTCATCCGATGGACGAATCACTATCAACACTGGCATATGAACAGTTCGGAGAGGTTTGGAAGGCTTTAGGCACGCAATCTAGTGATTAGAAATTGTATACCACCACATCTCCTACCCTACCGGCCAGCATTCTGGTTATTTAGTTTTCATTTTCCACCAGTGCGACTCGAACCAGCTGACCACGGAAGGATGCAAAAGGGCTACGATTGGGAAGGTAGCGGCCGTGGCCTTAATTCAAGTACAGCCTCAACATTTGCCTGATGTTAAAACTGGAAACCACAGAAAGCCATCTTCAGGGCTCCGGATGGTGGAATTTGAACCCAGCATCTCCCGAATGCACAGCACGGCCAACTCGTTTGGTAGGAAGAAGTCTTGTCAGTCTAGGTCAGTCTTGGTTGGAAATTACTCTGGCTTTTTCTCCTCTGGGACGATCTACTCCCAACAAAGTAATTTGCAGACCAACATAACAATGGCAGGCTCCCGTAACTTTCCGTTTTGCGCTCCTCCGGTCTTAATCGTCGTATTCCAAGGTCAGGCTAGTGGGTATTTCCGCGATCTTAATTAGCGACACCACCACTTGATACCACTCTGGGATAAGATGACAAGAAGTGGGGATCTTGATTTCAAAACTACCTTTCACTATGCAATGTTTGCACACGAGCTTGCGCTACTCACAATGAGGCAGAAAACAGAAAAGAAAAATAAGCCTAAGAGAGAAAAAAGAAGAGAAATGAGAGCACTTATTTTGTTATCTACTCATATTAATCATTACTTGGCATTTGTTGCATGTACTACAAATGTAAGCAACACATTACAGTAACTTAAGTAACTTCTATACAAGAAAACGAAAAAAACGCTCCATGAAGTGTTTGTCTTGGGGGAAGGACATCTATTCCCACCCATTATTACTCATCGTCATTCACTTCCAATCTGCATTTAGGGCTGTCAGCCAAGTGGTAGACAGTTCTTTACCTAGTCTTTTCTTATAGATTTCAAACAAGTTGAAATTTACTGAACATCTCCGCTGGTAAATTATTCCAATCCTTTAATACCTTTTTCTTTCTTTCTTTCTTTCTTTCATTCTTTTTCTTTCTTAACCTTTCAGGGTTGGCTTTCCTTCCAACTCAACGAGAGATGCCACCTCTATCGCCTCAAGGGCAGTGTTCTGGAGCGTGAGACTTTGGCTGGGGAGATACAACTGGGAAGGAGGACCAGTACCTCTCCCAGGCGACCTGACCTGCTATGCTGAACAGGGGCCTTGTCGGCGGATGGGAAGATCGTAAGGGATAGACAAGAAAGATTGAAAGAAGCTGCCGCGGCCTTAAGTTAGGTACCATCCCGGCATTTGTCTGGAGGAGAAGTAGGAAACTACAGAAAATCACTTCGAGGATGGCTGTGGTGGGAATCGAACCCACCTCTACTGATTTGACCTCCCGAGGCTGAGTGGACCCCGTTCCAGCCCTGGTGCCACTTTTAAAATTTCGTGGCAGAGCCGGGAATCGAACGCGGGCCACCGGGCGTGGCAGCTAATCACACTAACCCCTACACCACAGAGGCGGACACAGCATATACCTAGTCTTCTAGTAGACTGTCGACCTCCGAGTTCCAAGAGGCAGAGGCAGTCGGATTATTGAAGGGCGGAAAATGTCCATTCGACACTCCATGTCGTACGTTGTTGGTGCGTAAAAGATCTCTAGTGACACATTTGGTGTTTACCGACAAAATTCACTAAAATTCAGCCACAGACGCCCAAGAGAGGTCCGGTTTACTCTGCCTGCCATCTAGCAGGCCTACTGTAAAACGGAACGTCGAAACTGACGAGCAAACAGCCAGATGGCGTCAAATTGAAATGTCTGCACTAGGGTGTCCCTTATTTTCCAAAAAGAAAACATTCGTGTTACTGTTTTGCTCTCTTCCCCTAAATATTTTCCATTTGATCAGATTTACTCAAAAACAAAACTGAGCGTGATATTTGAATGTTAGGAATTATAGGTTCTGTAGTTTTGAGTTGGTGGAACCACTATTGATACATGCTTAATATCTAATGTTATATTATAATTTAGACTGTATTATCGTTTCTAGATACTTTCTTATCAGTGTTTCTTTTTTGCAATCTGGGTACAGTGTGCGATGTTCTTGAATACAACACAACACAAATTGCTTTTGCACCTTTTCTACACTCAGTAGTCGATGAACATCTTGCATTAATTTAACACCCCTTTCAGCACAGCTTTCAACTTCATAACTATGCTTAGAGCTTCTGAATATTAAGTGTTGCTCCTCCATGTCGAAGGACATTGTTTAATAAAACTAGTGTCCATCTTCAGTCAACAGAACAGATCTCTGATTTTGGTTGACATAAAGTGATTTATTGTTTTCACTGAAATGAAGATAAGATTGAAGTAGGAGATGTAATTTTGTAATTTTCTTTGCCTTGCCCTTTCTTCTTTATCCAGCAATGGACTGATGAGAATAATATGAAGATTAATGGACGGAAATCAATTGTTACAACATTTATAAACAGGAGTTCAGAAACTGTATTTAAATATACTTTGGATGATGTAATTGTCCCAAAGGATGGCAAGTGCAAATACTTAGGTGTGAGATTTGAAAGTAATTTGCACTGGAAGGGTCATGTGGATGACATTGTTGGGAAAGCAGACAGATCGTTACATGCCATAATGAGGCTACTTAAAGGATGCAAGAAAGAATTAAAAGAGAAAAGTTACTTAAGTATGGTTCGTCCATTATTCCAATATCCAAACAGTGTTTGGGATCCTCACCAGGAATACATAACAAAAGAAATAGATAGTGTGCAGAGGAAAGCAGCAAGATTTGTAACAGGGAATTTCAGGAGAAAAAGTAGTGTATCAGAAATGTTAGAGAAACTTGGGTGAGAATCTTTAAGTTAGAGAAGGGAGAAAACTAGACTTATAGGATTATATAGAGCCTATACAGGAGAGGAAGCATGGGGGGAAATCCGTGAGAAGCTTCAGCTGAAAAATAATTATACCGGCAGGGCTGAACACAAATATATTAGATGGAATTTTAGCAGAAACGATTGGGGTACATTTTCATTCATTGGGAAGGGTGTAAAGCAGTGGAACAGTTTATCTAGGGAAGCGTTTGATCCTTTTCCAAAATCTGTACAGATATTCGAGAAAAGAATAAACAGCAACAAAGGTATTATAAATAAATGATTTTTGTGAATAAATTAATTCCATCCCCTTGTCTATGGAGATTGGACAGCCGAAGTAGGGGACAGCCTGTATGGGTGAAGTACAGTGGGGACTTAGAGGCCCTGGGACCGCTACGGTAGCTGTGAAGGCCCTTCAGGAACTCTGAAAAGCGGTGGCAAAATGGGCCCTGGTTAAGACGCAGCAGGTCGTTATGCACGGTAGGTACCAAAATGGGTAGAAAAAAGCCATGTAAATTTAAATCTTATAGCGGTTGTATAGTATTATTTGAAATGATTCAACATACTGTATATGAGTTGATTATGCGTGTAAGTACTGAAGATATTAGGAGTTGAATTGCGTAAATAATATAAATTTATTAAGGATGAGCTATGTGTTAAAAATTTGTTAATGTTAATTGTATAATACTGCATTTTAGCAAAATGTTTTTTTCTTTTTTTATTTAAAATTTAGTGCTTGAGAACAAGGTATTTTTGTGCATCATTTGCCACCGAGGTAGACACCTCATTTGCAAATAAAGTGATTTTGATTTGATCCGCGAGGTTTTAGTCTCCTCCTGCAAGGTAGTCTTTATTCGTGGCTTATCTGCCGAAGTAAAAACATCTTGTCTTTTTTCAACAATGCTGATTAGCTCTTGTCGGAATTCTTGCTTTCTTCGAAAATATCATGCACTTGCGAATCACAAGATTAGCACTTAATTCGACAGTTAATTTTATGCCCCGTACGTTATAAAATAAAACTTGAAGCACTTGTCTATTTGACGGTAATTTGTTTCCAGTTATTTGGTGTTTTATATCTCCTATTAAAAACACACATTCTCTGGCACTGCGTAATTCATGTGACGTTATGTTAGATTACCCCAAAACACGTGTCACACGATGGATATACTTTTACAAACGTTGGGAATGGATTGCTTACACCAAAAGAAGAAGAAATGTTCCTACAAACATATGTTGCCAAATCCTTCGTTTTCGGCGTATTAAGGTTCAAAATGTTATTAATGAATGAACATGTTAAAGTGACACAATAATCTGTTTTTGACATTGACATTGTCAGCTTGTTAGGAAGTGTTCATCACATAAACTCATACAAGATGCTAGAAATGTCACCGTCTTGCGTCTAGACACGCATGTACGCGTCGAATCACGGACTGTCGTACCCTTTCAAATTCTGGAACACATCGCCATCTACGTAGAATACAAACTGTCAAAGCCTTCTATGAATGAGTGCATAGATAAATGAAGTTGTTGGGCTGGACTTGGAAAGCCGTCGAACGTAAAAGTATATTTAATAAATAAATAAATAAATAAATAAATAAATAAATAAATAAATAAATAAATAAATAAATAAATAAATAAATAAATAAATAAATAAATAAATAAATAAATAGACTAGGTTCCCGAGTTGGTTGATGGCCAAACAGTGAATGTCTTGAGTCACTTTCTCAGATACCGCAGCTGATGATGATGATGATTATAATGGGTAGGGAGACGGTGAAACCCGTTGTCGGCACGTAGCCTATTGCTCTCGAATTACACCAAGGGGTCTGCTCAATGCTTAACGTCCCACGGGCGTCAAAGGGAAAGACCTGCACCATCCGAGCCAAACATGTCCTTGGGCACTTCCGGCACTAAAAGCCATACGGTAAATAAATACAATCGGGCTGAGTGGCTCAAGCAGTTGAGGCGCTGGCCTTCTGTCCCCAACTTGGCAGGTTCGATCCTGGCTTAGTCCGCTGGTATTTCAAGGTCCTCAGATACGACAGCCTCGTGTCGGTTGATTTACTGGCACGTTAAAGGACTTCTTCAGGACTAAATTCCGTTACCTCGGCGTCTCCGAAAACCGTAAAGGTAGTTAGTGGGACGAAAAGCTAATAACATTATTATAATAAATAAATACAATACTCTACAGTAAATACAAGTCTGTACATAGCAACGAAACAGTTGCCAACGAAGTATGATTATGCATCCTTATAGCTTAACAACAAGATTCCCAATTCACCCCAGATCTTCTGTAGTTACGTAAGCTTAAGTGAAATACCCGGTTAACACATTAGTTAGTAATGTGACGATGGCAGAAGTAAGGGGGACATAAAATGCAGACTAGCACAAGCAAGGAAGAGTTTTCTTAAGAAAAGAAATTTGCTCACTTCAAACATTGATATAGGAATTAGAAAGATGTTTTTGAAGACCTTCGTGTGGAGCGTGGCACTGTATGGAAGTGAAACATGGACGATAACTAGCTCAGAAAGAAAGAGAATAGAAGCTTTTGAAATGTGGTGTTACAGAAGAATGCTGAAGGTGAGATGGATAGTCCCCCTGTGGGTGGGGGCGGTAGAATAACACCCACGGTATCCCCTGCCTGTCGTAAGAGGCGACTAAAAGGGGCCTCAGGGGCTCTTAACTTTGGAGTGTGGGTTGGCGACCACGAGGCCCTCAGCTGAGTTCTGGCATTGCTTCCACTTACTTGTGCCAGGCTCCTCACTTTCATCTATCCTATCCGGCCTCCCTTGGTCAACTCTTGTTCTTTTCCGACCCCGACGCTATTAGGTTTGCGAGGGCTAGGGAGTCTTTAATTTTCACGCCTTTCGTGGCCCTTGTCTTCCTTTGACCGATATCTTCATTTTTCGAAGTGTCGGATCTCTTCCATTTTCCCCTCTGATTAGTATTATATAGAGGATGGTTGCCTAGTTGTACTTCCTCTTAAAACAATAATCACCACCACCACCTGAGATGGATAGATCGAATCACGAATGAAGAGATACTGAATCGAATTGGTGAGAGGAGATCGATTTGGCTAAATTTGACGAGAAGAAGAGATAGAATGATAGGACACATCTTAAGACACCCAGGACTTGTTCAGTTGGGTTTTGAAGGAAGTGTAGGTGGTAAGAACGGTAGGGGTAGACCAAGGTATGAATATGACAAGCAGATTAGAGCAGATGTAGGATGCAATAGTTACATAGAAATGAAAAGGTTAGCACAGGATAGGGTGGCATGGGGAGCTGCATCAAACCAGTCTATGGACTGATGACTCAAACAACAACGTGACGAATGGTAAGATGTGGAGATCCATATATAATTTACACTTGGAAGTTGGTGGGCAGTTCCTTTTTATGCAGCATATTCCTGTATCTGCCATGACCTGTTTCAGTTTTATTTAATGCAATTCACGTCGTGCGTGGTAGCTGGAAGCTTGGCACCAGAGGTCTCTGTTCGGTGGCGGCCATAAGGAACCTGAAGACCCCACGGGGTAGGGGTGCGGGACCCATGGCTTGTGAGGGGCCCGTGACTGTTTCTTAATTCAGTAGCTGAAGAGTGACCTTACATATTGGTAAAGCTATAGCAAAGTCTTATTTGCATTACAGAGGGTTATTCGAAACTTAGGCCGTCGTAGTGCAGAGCTTCTTTCATCAGCCAGTTTATAACTCTCGGCAGTCAGTGTAGCTAAGTAGGCTTACGATGGATGCTTGAGTTGTCAATTATTTAGTCATAGGAACGAGATTATTTCTTAATATTGTGACGGTCAGCATGTTTTGGTTACTATAATTGGAATATGTATTTCTTGTGTGTGCGTTCGTGCCACATATGTATTATTTTAATTCATTGGGATTTGAAAACTAAATTCTGTAATTATTATTATCATCGTTGCGTCGTTCGTGTGCATTGAAACAATATACAACCCTGTACTACGAAATAAACTTATAACTTTGAATATTGAATTTTCACGACAGCATTGTAATCGAAATAGACTTTCAACCTATTAGGTCGTGTTACGTACATTTAGTACGTGCTGAAGAGATGTTGAGCACAGAACGAAAGTGGCCAACCGGACACCAGTGGGATCCGAAACAACAACCTCCCGATTTAGCGTCGGTTTGGCCTTTTTTGTTCTGTGCTCAACATCTCTTCAACACGTACTTTATTTATTTAATAGCATGGTGATCAAACTTCAAAGTCCATCCTTCTCAGCCATTCAGACAAACCAGGTGTGAGAGCGAACAAATCATCAGGAGTGCCAGGGTAAGAATGAAGAGGACAGCGTTGGACCAGGTGCTCAATTGTCTGTAACACGACCTGTTTCGATAACTTGTAACTTTCTTTATCAAGAAACGGGGGCCCCATTTTCAATTATAGTGGAAGGTGGGGGGGAGGGGTTGAACTTAGCGCCGCTATTGACTCTGTTGCTGTTAACCACCGATCCTTCCAGTCTTGGGCGGTGTTAAACCTTGTCAGCGGCAGTACACAGAGTTGGGTGGCGCGACTTTAAGGGATTAAGTGTGGTCAGATTTCTATTTACAGGTAACTTCTCATAGAATTTAAGACATTCACTGATAAGAGTTATAGATCTGTGCAAACGAGGACCCAATGAACCGATGTGGATCTCATTGCTCGCGTCCGTAACACGTCTTAAGTTACAAGTGCTTCCAGGGTGATGGTGAATGAGCAGAAGCAGCAATGCTGCCAATTAATCCATACAATTTCCTGATAATTACATACAATAACGGTTCAAGTGAAATTGTCCGTACCGAGCAAGTTGGGGCGCGCAGCTGTGAGCTTGCATTCGAACCCCATTGCCGGCAGCCCTGAAGATGGTTTTTCGTGGTATCATATTTTCAGACCAGGCAAATGTTGGGGCTGTTCCTTAATTGCAGAACTTCTTTCATCAACAGGAGTACGGTAGTTATTTCTGAAAGAATGTGGGTTTCCCAATCTGTTCCAATAATAACCATCCCTTGCTGCCACTCACAACAATCAACAAGGCTTTTGAAGCAATTGGTCAGTGGAGTCCGATTTAATTTGCGGAAGACATCCATGAAGTTTGATTGACTGGGTGAGCTTCCGTCCTACTTGAAGTTCTCCCTCTCTGATGTGTTTCAGCAGACATCGTCAGCGCCTTGCACGAGGAACCTTCGGTGGTAGTGAAGAAAGTGAGTCAGGCAGCGTGTGAGTTTCAGTGCCGGGAATGACCGAGGATATGCTCGTCTTGATAGCTGAACTACATTTACCGCTGTGTGAGGGTGTTAGTCTAATAATAGGGGCTAGGACTGAGAAGGAAGCGGCCGTGGTCTTGAGATTCAGGACGTCAAATTGACTGTATCGCTATTGACCTATTCAAAGCCCTTGATGGGGAAGATTACTGACAAAAAATGAGGGCAAATGGAATAGACAAATCAGTTATATATTTCTGGAAAACAGAATTAATAGAATAGAGTAGGTGAGGAGTTATCTGATCCTGTAATGATGAAGAGAGGAGACCCACAAGGAGTGTTATTGGACCTTTGTGTTTTATTTTCTTTCTTCTTTCTTAATCCGTTTACCCTCCAGGGTTGGTTTTTCGCTCGGACTCAGCGCGGGATCCGTCCTCTACCGCCTCAAGGGCATTGTCCTGGAGCGCGAGACTTTGGATCGGTGGATACAACTGGGAAAGAAAACCAGTTCCTCGCCCAGGCGGCTTCACCTGCTATGCTGAACAGGGACCTTGTAACGAATGGAAAGATTGGAAAGAATAGACAAGGAAGAGAAAGGAAGCGGCCATGGACTTAAGTTAGGTACCACCCCGGAATATGCGTGGAGGAAAAGTGGGAAACCACGGAAAACCACTTCGAGGATGGCTGAGGTGGGAAACGAACCCCCTCTACTCAGTTAACCTCCCGAGGCTGAGTGAACCGCGTTCCAGCCCTCGTGCCACTTTTCAAATTTCGTGGCAGAGCCGGGAATTGAACCCGGCCCTCTGGGGGTGGCAGCTAATTAAGGTATCCACTACACCACAGAGGCGGACTGTGTTTTCTTATACGATTAAGGAACTGGAAGCAGATGATGTTATACGGTATGCAGTAATAAGTGATTTACACGACTGTGAGCGACTGCAAACTGATCTAGACAATAATGCGAGATGGACAGCAGGCAATGGTATGATGATAAACGGGGTGAAAAGTCAGGTTGTGAATTTGACAACGAGGAGAAGCCCTCTGAGTTTTAATTACTGAGTGAATAGGGTGAGAGTTCCTCGTAGGGATCACTATAAGTACCTAGGTGTTAATATAAGGGAAGATCTTCGTCGTGCTAATAACATAAGCGGTATTGTAAATAAAGGTTACATATCTTTTCTCATAGTTATGAGGGTGTTTAGGGGTTGTAGTAAGGATGTAAATGAGAGGGCGTACAGTCTCTGGTAAGACCCCAGTTAGAGTATGGTTCCAGTGTATGAGACTCTCACCAGGATTACTTGATGAGAGAAGTGGAATAATCCAAAGAAATGCAGCTCGATTTTTTCTGGGTGATTTCCGACAAATGATTAGCGTTACAAAAATGTTGCAAAGTTTGGGCTGGGAAGACTTGGGAGAAAGGAGACGAGCTGTTCGAGTAAGCAGTATGTTCCTAGCTGTCAATGGAGGGATGGCGTGGAATGACACCAGTAGACGAATAGGCTTAACTGTGGTTTTTAATGAAAATAAAGTTGGAAATTCAAGAGGACAAATTGGGGTAAATATTCATTTATAGGAAGAGGAATTAGGAAAGGGAATAATTTACCAAGAGAAATGTTTGATAGCAAATGTCCAACTTCTTATAGTTATATATAAGAACAGACTAGGAAAACGATGGATAGGGAATCTACCACCTAAATGTAGGTCAATGGTAATGATTTGGTTCATTGAAGGTACCATCCCTGCATTTTCCTTGACAAAAGTGTAAATGATGATAAAATATTAAATGCGAGGAACCTAAAATACCATGCCCTTGTTCGTTTTTTAGCGTCGGAATTTAAGTAATGTCACTGTTTATCTCCAGACTTGTTTTCACTTTTCGTTATTATGTATTGTCCTCGAAAACAGTCAAATTAGTTAGTGGGACGTAAACAATTAACATTATTATTATTATGTATTGTTTTACTCACTGGTTTGTTTTCATATTGTATTTGACTTGTTTTTTATTATGCTACATTGTCTTCTTTTTTATGACACTGAATACGTGTTTCGCTTCGTTCGTGCGCTGCGTAGAATTTGCAGCATCACACGGGAAAATGTACAGAATGTAACAAGAAGGTACGGTCTGACTTCCAGGGCACATTATTCAAATTTGAAGAAAGCAAAGTCATCTCCATTCAGGCTATGGAGGCCCTTGGAGGGGTGGAAGGTAAAGGCTTCCACCATCCCTAATCTCAGCACTTGAGGGGCAGAGTGGTTAGATCTACGCCCGGCCGCCTTTGCCCCCAAGTAATTAACCTGGTACTTATTTTTTCTGTAGGCTGAGTGAACCTCAAGGCCATAAAACACCTCCGAAAGTGGAATTCTCGCTTCTTAAATTTTTCAACTGGGGAATCGAACCCACGTCCGCCCGGGTGAACCGAGTACGCCTTTACCGCCTCGACCAGTCAGCCCCTATTATTCAAACTTAGAAGATGAAAATATGTTATATGGACATGGGTATGGAAACTCTTTATTTCCATATTAGAGCCCGGCTCCATGGCTAAAAGGTTAGCATGCTGGCCTTTGGTCACAGGGGACCCGTGTTCGATTCCCCATACTCCATACCATCATAATTTCATCCTCATCACGACGCGCAGGTCACTTACGGGCGTCAAGTCAAAAGACCTGCACCTGCCGAGCCGAACTTGTCCTCGGACGCTCCCGGCACTTAAAGCTACACGCCATTTCATGTCCACGTTAGAACTCATTTTCTGCAACACTACCTAGTACATCAATAATTAACACACAGGAACAGAACGTACCAGCATACGACATCAAACTCTTTCTTACAAGATATGCTCAATCCCTTGGCACTGATATATACAGGATAACCCAAAAGACTGTTAACATTTGACAAGGCAGTACTTCACGGAATATTGGAGGTAGAGACGTAATAGTTGACACATATGATTTACATGACATGGGCGTTTTTTGACACCAAAATAAATTATACAAAATGACCAACAGATGTCGATGGAAAGCAACACGTCAGGTACAAATGGCACACATGTTATGACATGACAACGAGTGCACAAACAGCCCAATAGATGGCGCTGGACAGCAACATGTCAGTGATGCCGCATGAGACCTGTATACGGTATAAAAGGAGCTGTCACGAGGGAGGCCGTCACATGCGCGTGCAATAGCGGCATGCCATGCTTCCCCGTTCCCCCGACCTCAATCCGTGCGATTATTGGTTGTGCAGTTACCTGAAGTCGCAAGTGTACCGCGATCATCCGACCTCATTAGGGGTGCTAAAAGACAACATCCGACAACAAGGCGGATGCTGAGTGGGTATCGGCCCACAAGTGACCACAGCTCTGCACTCCGACCGGCCAACTGACTAGAAGAGGGATGGCCACGGCTCTACCGTGGCTCTACACCTCTGTATTTGAGAGACGGAGAGGGGCTGGTCGCTACCGTCGACTGTCCTGAGTTCCATTTTCCTGCACTGAGGCGAATGCCGGGACAGTTCCTAGTATAGGCCACGGCCGCTAACAATCCCACCTTCTCCGCACATCTTCTACTCCAGTACAAATCTCCCGGGCTGAGAGACAGACTTACCGTGTAGGAGGCCTGCCTTCCGCTTCAGGGGAGGAATGAAAGCAATTTAATACTAGTAGGCAATTTCTCACCATATCTAGTATTAGTATTTATTGAACGTAACAGGTGAATTAGCACCGATACATGTTTACAAGGACAACTAACAACAAAAGAAGAAAACAGAAATACAAGATTCCTTGGGCATGCCATGAGGTCCATTGGATACCCCGGAAACGTGACACTCCCAAGGGAGAGTCACCACAGCAGTCATCATCGGTCCCTACATGCCACGTCCATCGTCTACACTTTAAGAAACAAAATAAAATAAACATTACAGGATAATAAAATAAAAGCAAGATATAATATTAATGACAATCTAGGTCTACTGTCATCACCCCTGGTGAGAAGAGAGCCGCCCTTCCGATGATGACACGACCGGCCCTATCCGTGAGGCCCTAAGGAAGACCCCAACAACCTTACCAGATGACAGTACGTTTCTCTCACCATTCCATTGCGACCGGTCACGTGAAGCTGGAGCCGCTCTCCTCCCTTATCCCGCCTCTCACATTTCTCCCTTTTTTACATATTTGGGGTGGGCCCGTCCTACCCCGTCCTCTTACGGGTATGTCCTGCTCTCCCTTGCCCATCACTCCTTACCATCTCCTACTATGCGTAAATAGTGCAATTTCTCACCATATGTACGGATGTGCTGTACAGTGCTGTTCACAACATTGTCCCTCAACTACAGGTATTGTTGATGAATGACGGCCGAGGTACTGAGCTTGTGTTATGAAGGACATCATCTTTGCTAAACCTCGATTGATTTGCTAATTATTGCTCCTATATTGTATGAAGTGCCATCTGTTTGTCATTTTTTTGTAGTTTATATTGGTGTCAATAAAACCCCATGTCATTCAATCATGTATGTCGATTTTTACTTTTGGGTCAGCCTGTACATCAACCCGACACATACATTCCCGAAAGGTTCGTTTTTAATACCTTTCAAACCTATTTTCGTTGGAGTGCAGCTGTGTTTACGGCGCGTGTCAGAACCTGAGCATACGCGGGTCACTGAAGGAGAAGTTAGTGACCCTAGAATGCTTCATGTGCGGGCGGAAAAAGGTGTGGTGTCTTTACCATCAGGGAAGTGTCTTCTACTGGTTTGTCTAACACACTGAATGTTTTCGGCGACGCAAGGATGTGCAAATGGGAAACCATGGAAAACCGCCTTCAGGGCTGTCGACAGTGGGGTTGGAACCCACCATCTTCCGAATGCGAGCTCACAGCTAGACGGTGCTTACCGCACGGCCAGCTCGCTCGGTGTCAGGGAAGAACAATATCGTGCGATGATATTTAGGTTCCGTGAATTCATTGATGATTTTATGGAGCGATAAATCAGAGTACCGTAAACGTGATAAAGAGATGACGATTTGAAAGTTCAAATGTATATCAAGTCATGTCATCTTCCGCATCGTGACATCTAAGTTTATTTGACTTTATAGTTACTGTACCTGGAAAGAAACCCTAATCATGTCTGCTCCTTCTGAAAGAATAATTAATATTTTGAAAAGTTGGCAGCTATTAAAATCGGTTATTTAAGTTCGTTTGAACAAAAGACCCAGAAACCACCTGCCACGCTATAATCCTTATTGGTCAACTGACGAGGGATGCTCCGGGCTTGAACGTTCAAAAACAAATGAAGCACTGTTCATTGCACCAATCCGAGGGCTGAGTCTCATGGTGATTACCTTTCCCGTATCAACTCCTACAAGACCTGTTCTCTTCCTCGTGTATATAAATGATATTATAAGTATTTCACCTTGCAGGTCAATACTCTACGCGGATGATATCAGTATCATAACAACTGGTAAGGACTTAACAAATGTGGAAGATAAAAGATTGGAGATGCTACAGAAATCATCCATTTGGTTACAGGCTAACAAACTATTTTTACATAGTAACACGACATAATATATTTATTTTCACTTAATTAAATCAACTTTAGAAGAGAATGAACGCATTTCTGCCAAATTTTTTGGGAATACACTTGGATTCTAAGTTAACCTCGAATGCTCACACACAAACGTTCTGTAAAAGACTGTCTAGAGGGTTATTTTTACAGCGAAGACCGAAAGAGTTAGTTGGTAGTAATCAGATGTTGTGTGCGTACTATGCTTTCATTCAATCACATTTATTATACGGCAACATTTTATGGGAGAATTCGACAGGCACATAAGATGTATTTAATTGGCAAAAAAAGGCAATAAAATGTATAAAAGGCAAGGCCAAATGAGAGCCATTGCAGGTCTATGTTTCAAGAACTCGCTATTATGACTCTCCCATCACTATACATATTTCATTGCGTTCTTAATATCAAAGAAAATCTCGATGATCTGACATATTTTAAATATGTACACTCATACATACACGGAGAACGAATGACTTAGATTTACCACACGTTAGACTGAAAAAAGGACAATAAAATTATAGTTTTAATGGGATTATTCAATTATTCAATAACCTACCCAATGGAGAGATATGCCCTTGAGTAACTTCAAAATATATCTCAAAAATGACCGATATTCAACAGTTTTTACTCACTGTCTGAATTTGAAGGGAACGTAATGCTGTTTTAAAGGGGCGAATATGTAAGTCAGCACCTTCCTAACAGGTAGGTAACACTGGTAGTTGTGATCAGCTCCACGGTTACCATGCAATAGACAAATGGCCCGCCCGAAGTGTCATGATAAGCTTTCATTTTACTTTTCAGTGTATATCTTTTGTATGTAGTGCTTTGTTTAATGACATTTAGACGAACTTATGTATTGTATTTGACCTTGTCTATTGCAACTGTATGTTGTCTAATGATAATAAACTATATTATTTTTATTATTATTATTATTATTATTATTATTATTATTATTACCTCTGTGGATCAGCGGTAGAGTGTCGGCCTCCGGATCCCAAGATAGCGGGTTCAAACCCGGCAGAGGTAGTCGGATTTTTGAAGGGCGGAAAAAAGTCCATTCGACACTCCATGTCGTACAATGTCGGCATGTAAAAGATCTCTGGTGACACATTTGGTGTTTACCCGACAAAATTCATTAAATCTCAGCCATAGACGCCCAAGAGAGTTTCGGTTTACTCGGTCTGCCATCTAGTGGGGGCCTAGAGTAAAACGGAACGTCGAAATTGACGAGCAGACAGCCAGATGGCGTCAAATTGAAATGTCTGCACACGGTAGCTGAGGCCATACGATTATTATTATTATTATTCATCATTATTATTATTATTATTATTTCTTCTCCTCAGTGCTATATAATATAATATAATATAATATAATATAATATAATATAATATAATATAATATAATATAATATAATATAATATAATATGTTGTATGTATGTTGGGTATTCAGCTCGAAGGCTGGTTTGATCCTCTTCAGCTCCGCCAACAGCTGTCACAAATAGCCTAGGCGTCACTGAAGAGGCGTACTAGGGAAATGAGGAGTGAGGTAGTTTCCCGTTGCTTTCCTCACCGAGCCAGCCGTTGCTATTACATATCAGTCTGCCAAGCCCACTGAAATGCATGCACCAATCGACCCTATGAGCGATATTTTCACGCCATTCATAGCAGGCACTGGCTGCATAAGGAATGGTATTACCAGCATCACTCATACCTCAGTCACTTTCATACTGTCAAAGCCAAGGATGAGACTGAGACAGGTCGATGAAAGTAACAAATTTGATATAGCCCATACCAGAAAACATAGTGCACTGTAAACGCTACATCTCGCCAGCAAAGGCATATAATATAATATAATATAATATAATATAATATAATATAATATAATATAATATAATATAATATAATATTTAATGAAGCTTTCGGGATGTTTTGAACGCATTTTCCATGGCTGCATCCTCTATGCTGGTTTTATTTATTTACAAATGAACCCCGATATCTCGAATCACCTCGGGAGCTAAATTTTATTTCGAGTTATCGAAATTTCGATATATACACACTACCATTTTCGAGCATGTATAGCACGTAATTGAATCATATGTATCTACGGGCTTATACTGAATACATCATTTTCAACAGTATTTAAAAATATAGGGGCTACCTGGCCGAGGTGGTAAAGGCGTGCTCAGTTCGCCCGGAAGGACGTGGGTTCGAATCCCCGTCAGGAAGTCGTAAAATTTAAGAAACGAGATTTCCACTTCCGGAGGTGCATATGGCCCTGAGGTTCACTCAGCCTACACCAAAAATGAGTACCAGGTTAATTCCTGGGGGCATAAGCGGCCGGGCGTAGAGCTAACCATTCTACCCCATCACGTGCCGCGGTTAACAATGGTGGAAGCCTTTACCTTCCACTCCTCCAAGGGCCTTCATGGCCTGTAAGGAGGTGACTTTGTCTTTTTATTTAAAAATATACAAACAAACTATTTGTGTTATTATAACACATATTATAGTGACTTTTAGAAGACAGGATACAGTACATACAGTAGTGAAACAAGACGCATACCTCGGTTAACACCTTTGGAAAAAAATCCGTTAGTCTCTTCTATTTTTTACTGTTAATATTTCCTCTCTTCACGTTGAAACTTCTCGTCAAAACGACGCAGTCGAGATTCGTAAATGGAGCTTGCCATCCGCGACTTCGGGGTCTGCTTTCATACGTGACCGGTAATTAATTCACACTCGAGAAACAGGGAAGTTTTGCCGATTTTCCGATTATTAGGAGTTTTAGCTTTTCGATTCTCGTCATATTAGCTTCCAGCATCACTGTAAACCTTTCTTTACTTGTTAACTGTTTCTCACAAACCACAAATGTCGTACTGCACAGTTAATGTTGCACAAACTTCGAGTTACAGAGGATTTTTTGCTTCAAGGTAGGAAATATATTTGCTTCGAGAAATCGAGAAATTCGTGTAACCGAATTTCTAGTAATGCCTATTGCTCACGGTAAAATGTTTCGTAAAATTTGTTGTACAATTAATTTTATAAAAATTTGGTGAAAGCAAGTTGTGTTGCTCACGGTAAAATTATTTTATAAAATCCGTGGAAGCATCAGGATGGCCATCTATGAACTCACTTCTGAACTTAGATGTGTATGTGCTGCCATCTATCGATAAACTTTTAAACCAAGAATCAGCTGTTCAACTTACAGTGTGTTTGAGAGTATGGCTCCAACAAACAAAGCAAAACTTGATGCTTTAGCTGCAATTATATGTTGTACAGTGATAAAAAGGAAGAAAAGAAATGCCAGGAAATGCTGGACTCGGGATTGGATGAAGAAAAGAGAAGAAGGTAGAGGATTGCTGTCCTTGCAGGAAAATTAGTTGAGGTTAGAAGACCAGCATTCATATAGGAATTCAGCGATTGTGTTTTCTGCCTCTCTTCTTGCATTTCTGTTGTGGTAAAGTGGCGTTTTAACTTCGCACAAACAATGATATTTCTGATATTCCTCCAGTAAACCACTAACAGCTTCCTTAGTCCACCTGGATCCTGGCATTTTAGAAAGAAGTGTTTGTTTACAATCGAGCTTCACAATCTTCTCGCGACGTAGCGCCAGCATCATCGTGATGTCAGCTTCGCTGATTGGTTTGTTTCGTAAAATTAATTTTACGGAATAGAACATGTCCTATTTTATGAAAAGTTTTATCAAAGGTTTTATAAAACTTGAATTTGACCGTGAGCAACAGAAATTTTATAAAATTAAATTATTGTACAATAAATTTGACAGAAAATTTTACCGTGAGCAACAGGCGTAATAGAGAAATAAATACACGTAAGTGTAAGACAAACGGCCGGGAAATTTAAGTTACTTCGAGATACTGAAAATTCGATTAATTTAGGTTCCAGATATCGAGGTTCGACTGTGTTTATTTATTATTTTTACTTATATTATCTTATTCATAATAACTGTCTTTTTGTGCAGATAGAGAGAGTGGCGATAATGTTAGCGATAAGTTGTAGTGGTTTATCTGGATGCAAACCGTCTACATTAGAGTAAAATTAATTTGTTTACTAACAATGTGAAGACTACTTGATTGTAAAGACGTTTAAAATGTACTGTACTTGTGTACGAGTGGAGAATTTTATTTGTAGTTTCGATGATACTGTGTTGTGTCTTGCTACTTAGGTAAATGCTAAATTCTAGTGACCTACTCACTCAATATTCATGTGGTTAAACTACTACAACAAAACTTACAATGAAAATTTATAGATTATCAGAAACCTGGTGTTGAAGATGAAGCATTTGCCAATTTTTGGAAACGATAATCATTCAAAAGTACGAAGAGGACATTATTGGTTACGAAAAAACTGCATTGCACTTTCGGGAAAATATGTTTGAAGCTGTAAAGAACGTGAAAAATGACAGCGATGAAGGTGGGATTTCAAGTCTAGAAGGCCTATTGACAGACTAGTGAATACGAACTGTCACCACCAAAGAAGCCACGAAGACCAAACATTCTACAAGTAATTCCTGAGGAATTGATGGAGAAGATTTACGATACTCAAGAAATTCTCTTATGACAAGTTGTGAAAGAGATGGACAGGTGTTGGCTAGAGAAGAAATGAATATTTTCATGCACAAATTGAAGCTAAACGGAGAGCATCCTGCCAAAGTGATATCTTCACAATCAGTGACAATTATTCTGAGAAAACAAATGCACTCAAGGATTTGAAACTGACACGCTGTAGGGAAGCTCAAGATTTTGGTGCACCGTTCATTCTTGGCACTTTTATAATGTTATATTACAAAACGCTAGGAGTGTTGGACTGAACGATTTCAAAGCATCAAATAAATTCATTGATTGGTTCAAAAAGAATATGAGATAGTGTTTCGCACTGTAATCATGTTTGTAACACGAAAAGAAGGTGATGTGAAGAAAATACGAGAGGAATTTGTCTGTGATGTAATCAAATTGAAAGTATTAGCATCAATGACGTCAGGTAAAACTTGGAATGCAAATGAAAGTGGTTTTATGAAGTCTCGTCCCGGGATATTCTTTCTTACAAGGGAGAAAAGGGAACTGTATTTACAGTTCAATGGCATACAAAGATAAGCCACAGCTACACAATTGTTGTTGCTATGACTATGTATGGAAAACTAGCGAGAAAATTTCATATCTGCTTCCTAGAGCCTGGAGGGAAGTTTGGTCCGAGGGTATAAAAAGATGTCGACGAGTTATGCCAATCAGTCGGAAACATAGTTGTAGACGCAAGTAAAAGCAGTACAATGGAAAGGAAACACCTTACCTGGCTTCTTTCTTATGTTTTGGCTGTTGATGTTACTACCTTTTACTATTAGGCTCATGGGATGGCCATAAAGATGAATAGGTTTTGCGTGATTCACTTCCTCTAAAAAACATAATTCTAAATATTATACCGCCAAATAAAACCTCTTATGTTCAGCATTTGGACATGTACATTCTTTTAGAGACTTTATGAGGCTTCGAATAGATCATAACGAACACAAGCTTTATGACAGACCCTGCATTCCGTCATTTATGTTCAGTAGTAATCCAACTAATGATTTAATACGCATGGCAAGCAGCAGGCTATGGAACTGGAGAGAAGTTCTCATTCAGAAACCTTGTAAGTTACATTTTAATGTGCAATACTTGAATGCTAGTGGAAAGACACGGATGATAGTGGGCGTGCTAATAATTTGCTCCCATTGCTTTGTTCATTTTATTCCATTTCCACGCCTACTCAATTAATATTTTATGATAAATGGTCTACTTTTGTCATTTTTAATTCATTAAGAACAGTTTTGCAACTGTGTTTCCCTTAAAACAAACAAAAAATAATATTGACTTTTTAAAATCGTATATGGCGCTCCGGCTGAAACGTTTGAGTTCACGCGGGAAACACCTGCTCAACGAGACTCAGCGCCCTCGGACTGAAGAAATGAGGCGGGTTTAATTTGATTTCGAGTGTTCAGGCCCGGAGGCATCCCTCGTAAGTGAGGAGTCCCAAGAGGTTAAGAAAAAAGGAATTTAAGAAGTACAGGGACGGTTTTCCCGAAGATGTCCCGAACAGAAACGGATGCAGATGCCTTCAATATTCTGTTGATATTCTCTGATCCGCTTTCCTCGCAGGTGAATTCCGAAGAGGAAAATATGGAGATCCTGGACGTGCATCGGGTATATGATATTCCTTCTGTGGTTGACGACAGCAGCGAACAAGGCTGGAGAGTCACATTGATAGTTGTTTTAATATTACTCCCTAGTATTAGTTTGTGATTCGAAATTGTACCTTTCGTTGCAACAATGCCTGGCCTAGAAAGCCAAGAAGAACGGCCGAGAGGATTCGTCGTGCCGACCACACAACAGGCCTTCGGGCTGAACATCGGTCGCTTAGTAAGCCAAGGTCCTTCGGTGACGTTGTGTCATGAAATTTGGTTTGGTTCTTACAATAGCTTTACAAAAACCATGAACTACTTTACTTTTGTTACCATGTAAATGTCAACGAGGCACTAAAATCTTTTCTACACCGTATCAGCGGGTTTGGCCCCAGTGTGTACCGCTCCTCATACAGCTGATCAGGCACATACAACATGAATGCTTCATTTCTGGGAGAAGTCTCCATCCCTGAAGTAGACGAACTGAGCATGCCTGAAAATAGCCTTGCGGTTTAAACACACCAGGGACAATAGATATAGTCACACCTTTGACCTCTACCACATGACCTCTAACTGACCACTTCTTGTGATGTATTTTCCGACACGCTTTCTTTCCTTTCCAGCACAACAAGACTGGTAGAGTTAATGCTTTTTTTTTTTTTTTTACGTTTAGTTCATTTCCACATTGTATTCGGGAGAAAGCGAGGTAAAGACTGAAGGGGTAAAAAAAATAAAGTCTGGTGTTCCAGAAATCGAACTGGAAACCTTGATGCTGAAGGTTCGTTCCGGCCGATCTCACAGAACTGAGAATGAGGAGAATACTATAATACTGTGCAACCGCAAGTACTACGGACAGCTGATTAAAAGTCATGGATATTTCCTTGACTACATTTACAGATTTCTACATAAAAAACAAACTCGTAATCAATATAGTTATTATGGGTCTTATTCTTCGTTTCCACGCCCTGCGATGCCCTTCCCTTTTTTATGATCCTGTTTACCCTTATCTTCAAGTGGTCACGTTCTTCGAAAGCGGCTAATGACCTTGTGGTTGTTGACCAGCAATTTCATTACCATGACGACTAAGCAATATTCCAACACCAGCGATACTCACCGTTGATGGACTTGGTAATAAAAACCTAATTTCGTCGTCATGTCCATTGTCATAGCTCGTGCGCCAAAGCAGTATCAGACATAAAAATAGATCTTTATTGACATTAATGTCTTAAAGCTGGGGTTCATCCAAAAAGTTGTGTAAGAAATAGTGTTAATAACAAAATGTGTGACATGATGTTACCTAGCAACAGTACCTTGAGAGCTGTATGTCATGGCCATCCATCAATACTTCACGTTACATACTGCACGGTTGCTAGGTAACACCGCACCACTCATTTTAATGAAATACGTATTTATGACCATTTGTTTTCCCCAAAGGGGAATTTATTTATTTATTTATTTATTTATTTATTTATTTATTTATTTATTTATTTATTTATTTATTTATTTATTTATTTATTTATTTATTTATTCATTTATTTATTAATTCACGTATTTATGACCATTTGCTTTTCCCAAAGGGGAATTAATTAATTATTAGGGCCTTGTTCAGTGTCGAAGTTTGGTCTCAAGGATCGCTCTTACACTAAACCACATTTTTATTACAATCTAAAAGAGAATACTAAAAAAACCGGAATAAATTAATAGAATTTTATTTACAATACTTCCCTCAGTTGAAGGTTGCAACAATGGACAAAGCATATAACAAAACAATGAAATGTATAATTTCGGCTTACAATGACAAATGTGTTGATTACAATATTCGTAAAATGTCCTTTCATTACAAGAGTTACGGCATATAGCAATGCTAGTAATGAAATAGTTTGCAGTTCAGGAACTTCTAAATTAAACTGCTTCCAAAAATGTAATCAATTTAAATAAATTACCAACCAAATTAATAAGTTGTAAAAAAGTATACGTTAAGGCTGAAATTTAATAGCATTCAACGTTTTCTTTATGTACCGCTGGAACTAATTTTTCCTAAGTTATTTGGAAGTTGCTGAGAAATGCAACAATTGCAAATATCTCATGCGGCAAAAGGGCACGAAACATAAAAAATAGGAAATTGCATTTTACACAACGTTTTCAAGTATTTAGCGTGCTGGCCTTTGGTTCAGAGGGCCCCGGGTTCGATTCCCGGCCTTGTTGGTGATTTTAACCTTAATTGGTTAATTCCAATGGCTCGGGGCTGGATGTGTGTGGCGTATTCAACATTAGAAATCATCCTAAGTAGGGCCCGCATCTTCACAGACAAGCAGGTCGCCTGACAGGCCGTCTAGGAGAAAAAGACCCGCACCAGACCTCTCCGGAGGCCAAACGCCATTTAATTTTAACGTCACTTGGACTTAGATCTTTTGGGGACGATGGGATATGAAAGTGCAATGACTGATCGGAGGTTAAGAAGCAGCTTTTGCCTGGTGTGAAAAGGGGAAAGCATGAAAAACCACCCTCAGGGCTGCCGACGGTGGGATGAAAGCTCACGGCTATGTGGCACGACGCCCATAGCCAACTTCCTCGGTCTATAACTAATATTAATGAAGGAATTTACAAATCCTCTTAATACTGCTAAGCCACTGCGTATTAACCAAGCAATATTTAACCCAGAACTTTCTTTCTTCAGCTTATCCCAGTTCACTTGAGCCACCCAGGCTCATTTTGGTTTTGGCTGGGGGTTTAACGCCTGCGGTGAAAATCTTAACCTAGGATAGACCGGTATTCAAACCTCGGACTTGCAGATGGGAAGCCAGCAGCTAAGTCACTGAGCTAATCACGGCCCCCAATTTATAGCCTAGAGCACTCTCTGGATATCCTTGAAATTATTCAAGACATTTTGTCCAGCTATTTTCCCACTATGTTAAAAGAGACAGACAGACAGACAGACAGACAGACAGACAGACAGACAGACAGACAGACAGACAGACAGACAGACAGACAGACAGACAGACAGACTTTCAATTGAACTAATTTTCAACTTTTGTATGCCTGATATACTCCTATATAAAGAGAGACTGTGAGTTTCTGTGTGTGTAACGGGTAATCTCAGACACTACTGAAACGATTTTGAAATTTCTTCCACCATTTGAAAGATAATATAATTGTCCGACTCGTTGGCTGAATGGTCAGAGTACTGGTCTTCGGTTCAGAGGGTCCCGGGTTCGATTCCTGGCCGGGTCGCGGATTTTAATCGCTTCTGATTAATTCTTCTGGCTCGGGGATTGGGTGCATGTGTCCGTCCCAACACTCTCCCCATCATATTCAGACAATACACCACACTACCAACCACCACAGAAACACGCAGTAGTGATTACATCCCTCCATATAGGATTGGCGTCAGGAAGGGCATCCGGTCGTAAAACAGGGCCAAATCCACATGTGCTACACAGTTAGCACCCGCAACCCCACAGGTGTGGGAAAAGCGGTGGAAAAATAAGAATTTGAAAGATAATATAATTCCCGATCACATAGGCTATGTGCCAACCTTGATTGCTGCGAGAACCGTGATTAGCATATACAGACGAAATATTGAATTTGTCGTACAAGTATGAGACAAAGCTGACGAAGAGCAGAACAAAACTCGGTAGGTCCCCATGGAACACCGGAAACCAAGTTTGAAGGCTCTAGAAACAACCGGTTTTCTAGATATTGGCACCACACGCCCCTGCTGTATGAATCGGATGAAGAAATGGCCGTCCGTAACCGTGGAAACGTCATCTCATGGGTTCTATAGAGCATCCAGCGTTAAGAAAAGACTACAGAACAGAACAGACTATAGAACACAGGTCTGGTGTTCGAAGTAGACACGTGCCTGAGTGTAGGCAGTTCCTGTTTAAACATTTTACACTCATAGCTAGTGTTATCGTTACTGGATCCACATCTTATCACGATAATGCTCGTGAATAGCATCAAAGTGTTGGTTTCGCTATTTGCAAGAGATTCTGTTTAGGCCTAAATATTTTAAACTTTTGAAATCCTTCTCTCTGTTACATCATTCCTACTTTAATTATTTCCATACGGCCCTATCACATATCATTTCGAGGCCTATACACTTTAATTTGGCAATATATGTGCTATGTTATAAGGCGAGTGAACACTACTTCACTTAGAATTCTGTATACAATGTAGAATTCCACAGCGAAGCACAGGTACGAGCATCAACTAGTCTGACCAGTGTTGCCAACTTAGCGGATTTTCCGCTAAATTTGGCGGAATTAGAAGACTGTCGGCGGAGAAATATACCATTTAGTGGACAGCGGAATTTTTGGCGGAATTCTAGATTTATTTTAGCGGAATTTAGCGTTTTAAAATTTGTACTCCAGTCTCCCTCTGAGCTATTCCGTATTTCTTAACAGGAGCTAGCAGTCACATGAGCAAAACATGTTATTTGATTTGATGTTATGAGATCATGGTATCATAAAATTGTAATGCGTGGGGAAAGGGTACTTATCACTTAGTTGACGAATGACGACAGATGATGAAACTGTGAGAGAGTAGCATTTATATTTATGCTATGAAGGAAGACCGTCCCTAGACTGTTCTGTGTGTGGCCCTTGAGGTAGGAGATTCACCTAGTTTGTACCCGGCAGTAAAACGCCTACAAGTTTTAGCTCGCCGGCTCGCAGGCAGGGGATTAATCCCAGTGAAACTCACAGATCAGGTGAGTGCAGACATTTTCTTTTTATTATAATTATTATTATTATTATTATTATTATTATTATTATTATTATTATTATTATTATTATTATTTGAGATCGGATTTTTTGGCAGAATTTTAGCGGATTTTTAGTAGTATTTAGCGGATCTTGAAAATATAAGTTGGCAACACTGAGTCTGACATAAATAAGAGTGCGAGGCCAGATTGTAAGGGTACAGACAGAATTGTGATAATTTTACTTATAAAGGTAAGTTTTATAGGTTTACGAAATAGTAGGACAAAGCATTTTGTTTCCTTACAAACAAACAAACAAACTAACTAACTAACTAACTAACTAACTAACTAAACAACTAACTAACTGATTTACTAACTAACTGACTCACAAACGGACTAACTCACTAACTAACTAACTAACTAACTGACTGACTGACTGACTGACTAAGCCACTAACTAACTTACTAACTAACTAACCAACCAACTAACTAACTAACTAACTAACTGACTGACTGACTGACTGACTAAGCCACTAACTAACTAATTAACTAATTCACTAACTAGGTAACTAACTAACTAACTAACTAATGACTGACTGACTGACTGACTATATAACAAACAAACAAATCGGGAGATTGTGGGTTCGGATCCCACTGGTGTACGGTTGGCCATTTTTGTTCTGTACTTAACATCTCTTCTACACGTACTAAATGTACGTAACACGACCTAATGGATTGAACGTCGGTTTCGATTACAATTCGGTCGTGAAAATTTTCATTATTCATAAACAAATAGAAGTTGAAGGGAGCATACATTCGACGTTTGTCTGCCTAATCCATGATATAAACGAAGTATAAGGCAGAAATACGGGTAGGCTACAGACTAAATGATAATTGTATTTATGTAGATGTCAATATCGTCAACTTAGTTCTAGCCTCGTAAGCGCTGATCAGCCGCATTGGTGTAACAGGTTTAAAATCCGCCCGGTAATCAGTTTTACGTATCTCATGGACGTGACCTGGATCTGAACCATGGTTGCCTGCCTGGGCGAGAATCAAGCAACGATGAGTCATTAAATCACAGACGCCACACCTAAATCTCCGTGTATCTTCAAGAGAATGTAATGCGAG
Source organism: Anabrus simplex (assembly GCF_040414725.1). Lineage (NCBI taxonomy): Eukaryota > Metazoa > Arthropoda > Insecta > Orthoptera > Tettigoniidae > Anabrus > Anabrus simplex. Next base: position 223,527,619 of record NC_090272.1, read on the forward strand.
GAAGACTGAAATTATGAGGCTTAGTTCTTCTTCCTGTGAAGTCCTCTGAAGTGGGATTTCAGAACGAAGCCATCAGTATATCGATATCTAAGAAAGTTCCTCTTCCTCGGCCTGTGCTCCAGATACTCGTCGTCACGTATCATCACCCGCTGGAGACCGCAGGTTCGAACCGTGAACTTGTCCTAGTTCTATGTGATCCACTTTCTCGAGCCGAGCGTGATGGTCCAGTCTTCTGGCTACATACTTTCATCGCCACGTGAACTTGTCGCTCGAGGATGGAGCAGTGCCAAGTAGTGGGGAGCACATCCGCGTGTGAGAACTTTGGACCCAGTTAAATGCAGCATTTTGGAATCCAAAAATCCGTATTGAAATTCCTTAAAATAGCTAAATTTGTTTCGAATGAACACTTGCCTTATCTCTTTCAAGCTTAAGCTTAAGAGTTTAACCCGAGGCACAACCCTTACTTTAGGTAGTTGCAAAATATACCTGTGCTTAATATTGCCGTGAGGAACAAGTTATGGAAGACCACTATTAGAGTTTGGCTCCAGTGTATGAGACTCACACGAGGACTGCTTGTTATGAGAAGTGGAAAATATCCAAAGGAAAGCAGCACGATTTTTTTCTGGGGGATTTCCGACAAAAGAGTTGTGTTTCGAAAATGCTGCAAACATTGGGCTGGGAACACGTGGGAGTAAGGAGACGAGCTGCTCTACTAAGCGGTATGCTCCGAGCTGTCAGTGGAGAAATGGCGTGGAATGACATTAGTAGAAGAATAAGCTTGAGTGACGCTTTAAAAGGTAGTAAAGATCATAATATGAGTATTTGGAATTGGAGAGAACGAAGTAGGGCAAATATTCATTTCTAGGAGTAATTCGTCGATAAATTTCCAAATTTCCTAAATCACTTAACAAGAGACTATTTAAAGAATTGATGGGAATCTGCCACTTGAGTGCAGTTCAGTGGTGACGGATGGTTTTACTTTGATTGATATGGCATTTTTGCGTATCACAATAGAAGTATTACTGTACATGGTACTATAATCTAAATTATGCTATGCGTACCATGCGGTTGGCATCACTGATGTTAAGTGGTGGCAATAAGGACCCTGAAAACTGCGGAACGGGGGGCTTATGGCTTGTGAGGGGCAATGAGTGTTTCTTAATTCAGTAGCTGAAGAGTGATTTTAGATACTGATACTACAGAGGGTTATTGCAAACTCAGGCCGTCGTAGTGCAGAGCTTCCTTCGTCAATAGGAGTACGGTAGTTATTTCTGAAAGAACCCCTCAGAACTGGCTAATTACTTCAAAATTCTTGTTGATTGTTGTGAGTGGCAGCAAGGGATGATTGTTAATCTAACAGCTGGGAAACTAGGTTCTAGGACATTTCGTACCACGGATATTTCGTACCACCGGACATTTCGTACCAATTGACCTGCTGATTATCTGCGAAGTGTCAGTTAAATATTTAGGAGAGGACATTCCGTACCACTTGAAAGAGAACTAAGTTAAAACGATTACCTATTGAATGTACTGTATTCGTTTGTATATCCAGTGTCCACTACTGGCGCAGAAGCCTCCGCACGGTGTGACCACTGCTGATGTTAACCTTCCGTCGGGCGTAACTGACCTGATTGTGCACGTGTTAATTTTTATCTCGTATTCGCCATTTGCGGGGACCTAGCTACTTCCACCTTTCAGTACTTTTCTCTTTCCTCGTGACCTTCAAAGCCCATATCGGAACGTTCATCAGAATCTTTTATTTTACTTAACCTGATAATGAAATAATGTAGTAGTTTATAAATAATCACAATAGTAGTAATATTATCAAACTTTGTGCTCGTCAGGCACATTGCGCCCGAACATAATGTATATTTCTATTGTATAGTTTTCTTTCAGGCTTTATACTTCAAAAATCGACTTTCTTATGATATATACGTAAACATAAGTGATAAGTATAGTTTAAACGGATATTATTAAAATAATACAGTTTTCTTCAGCAAATGTAAATTTTCTTTTTCTGATTTCTAAAGTGTGCCTGTCAGGCTCATTACATCCTCTGGCGTGGAAATGGAATTCCAGTTTGACATCAAGTGGTACGGATTGTCCTGGCATGAATATTTGGGGATTACGGGAAAACCGTTCGCAGGTATATAACGACCTAGGTGGTACGAAATGTCCTAAAAAATCAAGTGGTACGGGATGTCCGTGGTACGAAATGTCCGGACACCGTTCTGAGGACCCAGTAGTCAGCGAGGATGCGATAGCAGAGACATCCTCCTTATCTAAACTCTGAATACTGAAGTCTCGAGCCAGTTTATAACTCTCGGCAATCAGTGTAGCTAAGTAGGCTCAAGATGGACTGTTCAGTTGTAAATTATTTGGTCCTAGGAACGAGATTTTTCTTAATATTGTGACGGTCAGCGTGTTTTGGTTTCTATAATTGGAGTATGCAATTCTTGTGTGTGTGTGTGTGTGTGTGTGTGTTCGTACCACATAAGTGTGTTATTTTAATTTCTTCGCATTTGAAAACTAAATTACGCTATTATTATTATTATTATTATTATTATTATTATTATTATTATTATTATTATTATTATTATTGTCGTTGCGTAGTTGTTGTTCATTGTAGTACAGCCCTATACTACGAAATAAACTTTTAACTTTCCTTGTGAGGAAACGAGGGGCCCATTTTGAATTATTTCTGAGGGCCCCGAGCTGCTTAGCGCCGCAACTGCTGGCAAGCCCGCCCCGCCAGTTTACGGTTTCCGGGGATGGGCAAGAGTTACTCAAGGTGCCTGCCAATGTCACAGGTCGTCAAGGACAGGCGCGCTGTACGTGCTCTAACCTCTTCCTCCGCCATGAATTTTATATCAGCAGACAAACAAACAACTACCTCATGAAAACTGCATAGCAGACACTTTGGTGGCTGGATGTCCCACATTCGATCTCTGTCCCCGGAAACAATCCAACTTATACAGAGAGTAAGAAAACTGCCGTCCTGAAACACCTACGTCCGCCTCTGTGGTGTAGTGTAGTAACATAAGCTACTACCACCGGAGGTCCGGCTACGATACCCGGCACTGTCACGAAATTTGAAAAGTGGAACGGGGTACACGCAGTTTCGGGAGGTCAACTGAATGGAGTGAGGTTCAATTCCCTCCACAGCCATCCTCAATGTAGTTTTCCGTGAATTCCCACTTCTCCTCCTGTCACATGTCGGGATGGTACCTAACTTAAGGCCACGGCCGCTTCCTTCTCTCTTCCTTGTCTATCCCTTCCAAACTTGCCCTTGTTCAGCGTAGCAGGTGAGCTCGCCTGGGCGAGGTACTGGTCCTCCTTCCCAGTTGTATCCCCGACGAAATGTCTCACATTCCAGGACACCGCCCTTGAGGCGGTAGAGCTGGGGTCCCTCGCCGAGTCCGCGGGGTATAACAACCCTGGAGTGTAAACTGCTAAGGAAAAAAAAAAATCGCTGGTAGTGATGAAGTGCGAAGGTGGCACTAGATTGGAACCCTGAGGCTTGTCGACCACGGGGACGCTCAAGGAAAAGGTGGCTTGACGCACTACGGTTACGCCAATGATCCGAAGTGGTGGAAAGCGAAGTGCAGAAAAGCGGATCCTGCAATTTTGCGGGATAAACGCTATGAATAATAATAATAATAATAATAATAATAATAATAATAATAATAATAATAATAATAATAATAATAATAATAATAATAATAAGAAGAAGAAGAAGAAGAAGAAGAAGTTGATCATCTTAACAAGATTCATTGAAGTATCTCTGATTCGACTCCAACACTTCTCTTGTTGTGTTACTGATAAAGTAAGCAAAGCGAGGTATGTACTTTGCTACTTTGACTGTTTAAACTCTTATCTCGGTAACTGTGCCCTTTTTACGGGTAAGTGACCAATTTACTGAAGTTAGTACAATCGCAGTAACGTTTTGCAAGGACCTGGTGTTCCATACCTGTCATGAAATAGACCGTATGAGGCAAACGAAACGACATTGAACAGTTATGAGTAATATTTCACGTTGCGAGTGAGATATTAACGAATGACGTAAATATCACTTTAGTGGCTCTTGCGTACAATGTTTTATTTCACAATGTGGTGAATGTAATTATATTTAAACTAAGTGAATTTAATTTTAAATGATTTTAATCTGTCGCGACGCAAATCGTCCATATTTGATCAACGCACTGATGTTTTCTATTTTTGTTATTCGTTTCTTCCTATGAAACCCCGTGTTGTCCCCTTTCGTTGATATAAGAAGGATCCCGTATGACTGAACTTGTAAATGACATGGAGTTATGTCGTAATAAAACATAACAATTAATGTTATTTGAAGCTGTGAACAGTCCACTAAGCTACCAGAGTCACACAGTTGGTCCTCTGGTCCTGGATTATTGAAGATAATACGAACTTTATGATATACTGAAATGTATGCGATATTTAAGTGTTAAAATGGATATTATTTTTCAAGTTGCTTTACGTCGCACCGACACGATAGGTCTTATGGCGACGATGGGATAGGGAAGGGCCAGGAGTGGGAAGGAAGCGGCCGTGGCCTTAATTAAGGTACAGCCCCAGCATTTGCCTAGTGTGAAAATGGGAAAGCACGGAAAACCATCTTCAGGGCTGCCGACAGTGGGGTTCGAACCTACTATCTCCCGAATACTGGATACTGGCCGCACTCAAGCGACTGCAGCTATCGAGCTCGGTACGATAGGTCTTATGGCGTCGATGGCGTACGAAAGGGCTAGGAGTGGGAAGGAAGCGGCGTGGCGTTAATTAAGGTGCGGCCCCAGCATTTGCCTGGTATGAAAATGGGAAAGCAAGGAAAACCATCTTCAGGTCTGTTGACAGTGGGGTTCGAATGCACTATCTCCTGAATGTAACGAAGCAGCTGGAAATTGATTAACCTATACCAAACCAAACCCCATGGCACTACAGCCCTTGAAGGGTCTTGGCCTACCAAGCGCCCGCTGCTCAGCCCGAAGGCCTGCAGATTACGAGGTGCCGTGTGGTCAACACGATGAATCCTCTCGGCCGTTATTCTTGGCTTTCTAGACCGGGGCCGCTATCTCACCGTCAGATAGCTCCTCAATTCTAATTACGTAGGCTGAGTGGACCTCGAAACAGCCCTCAGGTTCAGGTAAAAATCCCTGACCTGGCCAAGAATCGAGCCCGGGGCCCCCGGGTAAGAGGCAGGCACGCTACCCCTACACCACGGGGCCGATCATTAACCTATAGGCTACATTGAATTTTATTGTGATGGCAGAAGATTACTTGACCTGGGAATGCAGAAACGCCATATTTTGTGTAGATGGGTACGGTACGACGGTGCTGCAATCAGGTGGAGAAACAGTTCCAGAAAGTTATGTTCGGCGTTCCTTGATTTATGATCTCTGTGACTATCAGTGTTTACATTACCGTGAAGCGGACTTCAACCAATCAGAGACGATTTGTACTAAAAACAGTGCGGAAGCTAATGTATAGTACGGTAAAGCGTCATTATCCGTGCTCTTTGGAGTACGGGAAGAAGGCAATTACGTCACAGTGTGAAATATATGTTATTTACTTGCGTTAGTGCGGTAGATGTTCACAATGTGTTCCATAACGTGCCACTCATTCATTGTTCGTAATGTTTCTAAAGATTAAATTGAACATTTCGATGAACAGAGGTTGCTGTAAAGACAAAAATGTTATCTTTTCTCGTAATATTTGCAGGTGGATCATTTGTGGGCACCTGCTGCCAGAATATTTGAGGAGTAGAAAGGTAAGGGCATAAATTAGGCCATGTCCAAAGTGTCTTTGCAGAAGGGTAAATGACTCCCCTTCGGTGTGGACTGTAGTTTCATCTTGCTGCATCGATTGATTTTGGAGAGGTAAGTTTCTGGTGTGACAAAAACGGTGCAAATCCCGCATGAATAGTGTAATAGTGGGGTCTCTCTAGACTACCTTTTCCACTGTTTTTCGGATTCTTTGCATCATCCTCGACGAAATAAGGGCCCAATATTCCATAACCGGTCACGCGACACCTGCCGGAGAAGTCGTCCATGATACTTGTTTGTGGTGACGGTTCTTGGACCCCTTGTTGTCCCCTTTTGTTGACATACGAAGGATCCCTGCAACGTGATCTCAAAAATGTTGTGAGATGGACAGCAGGCAATGGTATGTTGATAAACGGGGTTAAAAGTCAGGTTGTGAGTTTCACAAATAGGAAAAGTCCTCTCAGTTTTAATTACTGCGTTGATGGGGTGAAAGTTCCTTTTGGGGATCATTGTAAGTATCTAGGTGTTAATATAAGGAAAGATCTTCATTGGGGTAATCACATAAATGGGATTGTAAATAAAGGGTACCGATCTCTGCACATGGTTATGAGGGTGTTTAGGGGTTGTAGTAAGGATGTAAAGGAGAGGGCATATAAGTCTCTGGTAAGACCCCAACTAGAGTATGGTTCCAGTGTATGGGACCCTCACCAGGATTACCTGATTCAAGAACTGGAAAAATCCAAAGAAAAGCAGCTCGATTTGTTCTGAGTGATTTCCGACAAAAGAGTAGCGTTACAAAAATGTTGCAATGTTTGGGCTGGGAAGACTTGGGAGAAAGAAGAAGAGCTGCTCGACTAAGTGGTATGTTCCGAGCTGTCAGCGGAGAGATGGCGTGGAATGACATTAGTAGACGAATAAGTTTGAAAGGCGTTTATAAAAGTAGGAAAGATCACAATATGAAGATAAAGTTGGAATTCAAGAGGACAAACTGGGGCAAATATTCATTTATAGGAAGGGGAGTTAGGGATTGGAATAACTTACCAAGGGAGATGTTCAATAAATTTCCAATTTCTTTGAAATCATTTCGGAAAAGGCTAGGAAAGCAACAGATAGGGAATCTGCCACCTGGGCGACTGCCCTAAATGCAGATCAGTATTGATTGATTGATCCCGTATGACTGAACTTGTAAATGACATCTACCATTGTTCCGTTACTTGGTGCCTCTATCTTGAATTTCTCCTACTTCCGCTCTTTAAGGTGAAGCAAACTCGGCCCATTCTGACACCCCATCATATGACTGGAAACACCTTCTCCTCTGTATTGAGATTTTGTGCGTTTCTGTAGTAGTTTATTGTTTTGAATGTGTGAACATACAGTAAGTAAAGAGTAATGTATGCATGATATATCTACCTCAGTCATCCTGTTGTCTCAAGCAGTGTCGCAACCGTCTGTTTAATGACGAATACCCCGAGGGAACAACGACTTTTCAAACTCACCACTACCTGGCAACGACTGTAAGAAAATGTTACAGGTCTTTTCAGATCGTCATGAGATTATTTAGGAGTTGTACTAAGGATGTAAAGGAGAGGGCGTTAAGTCACTTGTAAGGCCCGAAAAGGGAAGCAGAACGATGATTACCAACAAAAGAATAATCTTACGAAAATGTCGCAATCTCTGGGCTGCGAAAATTCGGGAGTAAGGAGATGAGCAGCTCGACTAAGTGATATGTTCCGAGCTGTCGATGGAGAGATGGCGTGGAATGACATCAGTAGGTGAGTCGAGTTTCTGAAAGTGGAATAGATCATAAAATGGAGTTGGAATTCAAGAGGACAAATTGGGGCAAATAGTCATTTATGGTAAGGAGGAATTAGGGATTGGAATAATTCATCAAAGTAGATGCTTGATGTATTTCCAACTACACTGAAATCACTTAAAAGAAGTCTAGGTAACAACTGATAGGGTGTCTGCCACCCTAAATGCGTATCAGTGGTGATTGATTCTCGTCGTAGTTGAATACTGAACAAACAATCCATTTCTTAATTCAATCTACATAACTTCTGTTTGTTTCATTCCTCCATTTTATCCTCCATATATTCTTTTCGTAAATGCATTAGATAAGTAAACTCCTGTCTTGATCCGGAGGTGGTGCAGCTCTCTTCAAGCACACCCCCAATGGAGGTGAGCTGCATGTGCCATACCAGGCATTCTGCCATTCTTAAATTTCTGGTAGTACTGTGAATCGAACCCGGACCCCTAAGGACGGCAGTTAATAACACTAACCGTTACGCTACGCAGGTGGACAATGGAAATATACTTAACAAATACGGCACTTACGTATTACTAAAATGTTCTTCGGTTCTTTCCGGACCGAGCTCGATAGCTGCAGTCAATACAAAATTAACAGGGGCATAATTGCCCATACTACACGGTCTTAAGAGTAAAAAGAAAAGGTTGCACATAACCGGCCATCAACAAAACGCAAGGAGGTGAAACACCAGCACTCTTTATAGACATTTCTGGACCGAGCTCGATAGCTGCAGTCAATACAAAATTAACAGGGGCATAATTGCCCATACTACACGGTCTTAAGAGTAAAAAGAAAAGGTTGCACATAACCGGCCATCAACAAAACGCAAGGAGGTGAAACACCAGCACTCTTTATAGAAATTTCTGGACCGAGCTCGATAGCTGCAGTCAATACAGAATTAACAGGGGCATAATTGCCCATACTACACGGTCTTAAGAGTAAAAAGAAAAGGTTGCACATAACCGGCCATCAACAAAACGCAACGAGGTGAAACACAAGCACTCTTTATAGAAATTTCCGGACCGAGCTCTATAGCTGCAGTCGCCTAAGTGCGGCCAGTATCCAGTATTCGGGAGATAGTAGGTTCGAGCCCCACTGTCGGCAGCCCTGAAGATGGTTTTCCGTGGTTTCCCATTTTCACACGAGGCAAATGCTGGGCTGTACCTTAATTAAGGCCACGGCCGCTTCCTTCCCACTCCTAGCCCTTTCCTGTCCCATCGTCCCCGTAAGACCTATCTGTGTCGGTGCGACGTAAAGCAACTAGCAAAAAAATGTTTTTTCTGGGACAATTAAACCTATAATTTAGGGAGATGCATCAAAAAGTTACCGACACTTAATCCGGTGCTGCTGCACAGGTGGACTGAGGATAGAGTGCACGATCAGGCACCGCACTGAGAGTGGTTAGCGGTAAGAATACGGAATGATTGTTGAGTGCATGTTATTAAAACCATCCAAGTGCCAAGTGTTTTTATCTAAATGGCAGGGCATTCACTGAGGCACTACACGCAGGTTTAAAAAATGCTAAATCACCCTTAGAAAGAGAAGTATTTGATATGGAGTACACCATTTTACACAGAAATGCATATTTTATATGCTTATGTAAGTACTAGTTAATTCACTTACATATCTGGTGGATATCAGACTATCACAATTTGGAAAAACTAACTAATGTACATTTTTTGTTATTCAGATTTCCAGGTTAACCACTAATGAAAAATAATACTTATTTTTAAAAATTGGATGGTTCATGGTGTGGGTTACTGTAGTCACGTCCTAGTTCGTGAACCATGGGCAACGGCTAAGTGGCCTCGTAAGTGGTCCTGAGAGTCGGGATACCAGTTCCTATCCAATGGGAGTGGGCATCTCGGACATATTCTGAGTCATGGCCCTCCTTGTGCTCAGGCGGCTAGAACTATACAATTTACCGCTTGTCCATAACCCGTTAGAGGAGAGATCCTCACTTGGACTATGTGCAAGTAGGGTAGCATCCTGCTTCATGAATTTACAGAGCTCAGAACATTTTAAGCAAGCCTCGGACCTATGGGAGTAACGGAGTCCCACTCCCATTTGACAGGCGAGGGACTCCTTGGAAACAACTTGGCGAACGAAATGGAATTCGATGGCTTATGGAAGAAAGAAAGTAGAACTGGCTGAGTCAGCAAAGAGGATGCATCTGGATGTGCTAGGAGTAAGTGATATTCGGGTAATGGGAGGTAATGAGGAAGAGATAGGAGATTATAAAGTGTACTTGACGGGTGTTAGAAAGGGAAGGGCAGAGTCTGGGGTAGGGCTGTTTATCAGGAATACCATTGCACGCAACATAGTTTCTGTTAGGCACGTAAATGAGCGAATGTTGTGGGTAGATTTGTCAGTTCAAGGAATCAGGACTAGAATTGTTTCCGTGTATTCATCATGTGAGGGTGCAGATGAGGATGAAGTTGACACGTTTTATGAAGCATTGAGTGACATCGTGGTCAGGGTCAACAGCAAGGATAGAATAGTGCTAATGGGCGATTTCAATGCGAGAGTTGGGAATAGAACTGAAGGATACGAAAGGGTGATTGGTAAATGTGGGGAAGATATGGAAGCTAATGGGAATGGGAAGCGTTTGCTGGACTTCTGTGCTAGTATGGGTTTAGCTGTTACGAATACAATCTTCAAGCATAAGGCTATTCACCGCTACACATGGGAGGCTAGGGGTACCAGATCCATAATAGACTATATCTTAACCGACATCGAATTCAGGAAATCTGTTAGGAATGTACGAGTTTTCCGGGGATTTTTCGATGATACAGACCACTATCTGATCAGTAGTGAACTAAGTATCTCTAGGCCTAGGATAGAGAAAGTGAAATCTGTCTGCAAACGAATAAGGGTAGAAAATCTCCAGGACGAGGAAATTAGACATAAATACATGGATATGATTAGTGAGAAGTTTCGAACAGTAGACAGTACGCAGGTTCAGGATATAGAAAGTTAATGGGTGGCATACAGGGATGCTGTAGCAGAAACAGCAAGGGAATGCCTAGGAACAAGTATGTGTAAAGATGGGAAAAGGCGAAGATCTCGGTGGAATGATGAAGTGAGAGCAGCTTGTAAACATAAAAAGAAGGCTTATCAGAAATGGCTCCAAACAAGGGCCGAGGCAGACAGGGATTTGTACGTAGATGAAAGAAACAGAGCGAAACAAATAGTTGTTGAATCCAAAAGGAAGTCGTGGGAAGATTTTGGTAATAACCTGGAAAGGCTAGGTCAAGCAGCAGGGAAACCTTTCTGGACAGTAATAAAGAATCTTAGGATGGGAGGGAAAAAGGAAACGAACAGTGTTTTGAGTAATTCAGGTGAAGTCATAATAGATCCCAGGGAATCACTGGAGAGGTGGAGGGAATATTTTGAACATCTTCTCAATGTAAAAGGAAATCATCCTGGTGGTGTTGCGAAAAGCCAAGCTCATGGGGAGGAGGAAAACGATGTTGGTGAAATTTCGCTTGAGGAAGTGGAAAAGATGGTAAATAAACTCCATTGTCATAAAGCAGCAGGAATGGATGAAATTAGACCTGAAATTGTGCAGTATAGTGGGAAGGCAGGGATGAAATGGCTTCATAAAGTAGTAAGATTAGCATGGAGTGTTGGTAAGGTACCTTCAGATTGGGCAAAAGCAGTAATTGCACCGATCTATAAGCAGGGGAACAGGAAGGATTGCAACAACTATCGAGGTATCTCATTGATTAGTATATCAGGCAAAGTATTCACTGGCATCTTGGAAGGGAGGTGCGATCAGTCGTTGAGAGGAAGTTGGATGAAAATCAGTGTGGTTTCAGACCCTAGAGGGGCTGTCAGGATCAGATTTTCAGTATGCGCCAGGTAATTGAAAAATGCTACGAGGGGAATAGGCAGTTGTGTTTATGTTTCGTAGATCTACAGAAAGCATATGACAGGGTACCGAGGGAAAAGATGTTCGCTATACTGGGGGACTATGGGATTAAAGGTAGATTATTAAAATCAATCAAAGGCATTTATGTTGACAATTGGGCTTCAGTGAGAATTGATGGTAGAATGAGTTCTTGGTTCAGGGTACTAACAGGACTTAGACAAGGCTGTAATCTTTCACCTTTGCTGTTCGTAGTTTACATGGATCATCTGCTGAAAGGTATAAAGCTGCGGGGTAGGATTCAGTTAGGTGGAAATGTAGTAAGCAGTCTGGCCTATGCTGACGACTTGGTCTTAATGGCAGATTGTGCCGAAAGCCTGCAGTCCAATATCTTGGAACTTGAAAATAGGTGTAATGAGTATGGTATGAAAATTAGCCTCTCGAAGACTAAATTGATGTCAGTAGGTAAGAAATTCAACAGAATTGAATGTCAGATTGGTGATATAAAGCTAGAACAGGTCGATAATTTCAAGTTTTTAGGTTGTGTGTTCTCCCAGGATGGTAATATAGTAAGTGAGAATGAATCAAGGTGTCGCAGTGAGCTCGCAGTTGCGATCAGCAGTATTCTGTAGGAAGGAAGTCAGCTCCCAGACGAAACTATCTTTACATTGGTCTGTTTTCAGACCAACTTTGCTTTACGGGAGCGAAAGCTGGGTGGACTCAGGATATCTTATTCATAAGTTAGAAGTAACAGACATGAAAGTAGCAAGAATGATTGTTGGTACAAACAGGTGGGAACAATTGCAGGAGGGTACTCGGAATGAGGATATAGAGGCTAATTTAGGAAAGAACTCGATGGATGAAGCTGTACGCATAAACCGGCTTTGGTGGTGGGGTCATGTGAGGCGAATGGAGGAGGATAGGTTACCTAGGAGAATAATGGACATTGCTATTGAGGGTAAGAGAAGTAGAAGGAGACCAAGACGACGATGGTTAGACTCGGTTTCTAACGATTTAGAGATAATAGGTATAGAACTAAATGAGGCCACAACACTAGTTGCAAATCGAGGATTGTGGCGACGTTTAGTAAATTCACAGAGGCTTGCAGACTGAACGCTGAAAGGCATAACATTCTATAATGATTATGTATGTATGTATGTTCTGTATGTTTAAAAATTGGTGTACGCGAAATATGCAGATTTCTTTTTTAGTTATTTAAGAATTTGTATATTTCTTTCTTTCTTAATACGTTTACCCTCTACGGTTCGTTTCTCCCTCGGACTCAGCGAGGGATCCCAAATTTACCGTCTCAAGTGCAGTGTCATGGAGCGTGAGACATTTCGTCGGGTATACAACTGGGAAGGGGGACCAGTACCACGCCCAGGTGGCCTCACCCTCACCTGTTATGCTGGACAGGGACCTTGTGGGGGATGGGAAGATTGAAAGGGATAGGAAATTAAGTACCGTCCCGGCATTTGACTGGAAAAGGAGTTGGAAACCACGGAAAACCACTTCGAGGATGGCTGATGTCGGAATCGAACTCTCCTCCACTCAGTTGACCTCCTGAGGCTTACAGAACCCCGTTCCAGTCTCATATCACTTCAAATTTTGTGGCTGAGGTGGGAATCGAACCCGAGCCGCCGGTTGTGGCAGCTAAACACAGTAACCACTATACCACAGAGGCGATATGTATTTTACTCTGTGGAAATAGAGGAAGAAAAACACAAGAGAATTAAAATTCTGAGATTCACACAGTCCCGACGGCCGTCGAGCATTACTCGGAGTCATCGCTATTCATTGCGAACTCTGCACCATATTTATCCCCAACAGGATCATTCGGGTTTTTACTCGAACATCACTACGTATTTCTGAAATATTTCCACAGCAGCTGACACTGAAGGGAAGAACAGCTGACTTTCAGTCTGCCCTAAGCTTAAATGAATCATTTCCGGTTAACGAGGAATGAGTTAGAAAGAAACTTTAAACCTTGTCTTCAATTTCTTACTCGATACGCACGTGTCATTGAAAGATGTTACAACCGAATAAGCGAATGCTTGCACAATGCGTCACGCTTGCGAAATATGCATTCTAGAGGTAACGTTATCAGTAGGAAGTGGATTTTTGAGTGATAAAATGTGCGGAATTAATATGCACATAAAAATGTAATAAATATCAATGAAATATGTAATTAAATACGTAGAAGTATACATACATTAAATTTGCAAACATGTTCGTGCATTCCTTTTATTATGACTTACGGTTAAAACATGAGACAAATTGTCTTACATGTTTCACGACAAAGTTATTGTTGTTGCTTTAAATAATTTACAAACCCTATTGTTCTCTAATTTTGACAGTAAGTAGCGTTACTGTCCTCTTTGGTGTAGTGGTTAGTGTAATTAGGTGTCACCCCTGGAGGACCGGGTCCGATTCCCGGCTCTGCCACGAAATTTGAAAAGTGGTACGAGCGCTGGAACGGGGTCCAGTCAGCCTGAGTAGAGGAGGGTTCGATTCCCACATCAGCCATATTCTAAATGGTTTACCGTGGTTTCCCACTTCTCCTCTAGTCAAATGCCGGGATGGTAACTATTAACTAACTTAAGGCCAGGACCGCTTTCTTCCACTTTCCTTGCCCATCCCTTCCAATCTTCCCATCCTCCACAAGGCTCCTGTTCAGCATAGCAGTTGAGGCGAGGTACTGGTCCTCTTCCGCAGTTGTTTTTCCCCGAACCAAAGTCTCACGCTGCAGGACACTGCCCTTCAGGCACTGGAGGTAGGATGCCTCGCCGTGTCCGAGGGAAAAACTAACCCTGGGGGGTAAACAGACTAAGAAAGAAAGAAAGAAAGAATGAAAGAAAGTAAGATCTTCGCTAGTGGCTTTATGTCGCACCGACATAGACAGGTCTTATGGCGACGATGGGGTAGGAAAGGGCTAGGAGTGGACAGGAAGCGGCCCTGGCGTTAATGAAGGTACAGCCCCAGCATTTGCCTGGTGTGAAAATGGTAAAATGGTAAATGTAATTTAATCCAGGCTTTTGGCACGCATTCTAGAGATTAGAAATTGTATACCACCACCTCTCCTATCGTGCCGGCCAGCCACTGTGTCAGACTGTTTAGACTTCACGTCTTAACCATGATGGCCACCAGGCGGGCTGCACTGTAAACCGCGGAGCATTTCACACAATTTATTGTTGCAGTTCATTTCCTGTTGCCCTGACATTGGAATAAAGAAGCGTTACTAAATAAAGTTCATATTGTTCATGTTCATAAAATACAGAACACCTAGAAAGACTAGAGACAGGAAGTTTAAATTCACAGGACATATTCATTAGCATGTTGTGCAGAAACGATTGCATTTTAGGCCACCTAGGTTCAGCTTGTGTCCTGTTGCCTAGTGGGCACTGGGTCCTCCATGGGCGCTGATAACTTGTTCCATGTGTGATGGCATCGACGCGTATAAGGCGCGAATGGCCTCCTGGAGTATAGCCAACCATGCTACAGTCACCTGGTTCCACAGTTCATCTTTGGTGGTTGCATTGGGTCACAGCGCCGCACCCGTGATTTCAACATATCCAACACATTTTCGACTGGTGACAGGTCCGGTGATCGGGCGGGCCAGGGCAACAGTATGACATCCTGTGACAACAAGAGGGCACGTGTTCGTGCAGCAACATGTGGTCGCGCATTGTCCTGCTGAAATATGGCGTCTGGGGTGTCGTGCAGAAAGGGTATGGTTACGGGTCGCAGGTTGTCATTCACGTAGGTCAAAGTTTGGGCTGGGAAGAATTGGGAGAAAGGAGACGAGCTACTCGACAAGGTGGTATGTTCCGAGCAGTCAGTGGAGAAATGGCGTGGAATGGCATTAGTAGACGAATAAGTTTGAGTGGTGTCTTTAAAAGTAGGAAAGATCTCAATATAAAGATAAAGCTGGAATTCAAGAGGACAAATTCGGAAAAATATTCGTTTATAGGTAGGGGAGTTAGGGATTGGAATAACTTACCAAGGGAGATGTTCAATATGCAATTTCTTTGCCATCATTTAAGAAAAGGCTAGCGAAATAACAGATAGAGGGAATCTGCCACCTGGGCGACTGCAGATCAGTAGTGATTGATTTTACTGGTCACAGTGCCCTGGACGCGCACCAACTGTGATTTGTGATTGTACCCAATAGCACCCCACACCAACAGGCCTTGAATTGGCGCTGTATGTCTTGTGCGAATACAGTCCTTGTGATGCCTCTCCCCCTGTCTGCGGCGAATTAAAATGCGGCCATCATTTTCAAACAAATAAAACCTGGATTCGTCCGAAAACACTATCTGCTGTCATTTCTGTCCCCCAGTAACGTCGTTCCATACACCATTGTAGTCTAGCATGCTTATGTACGTCCGACTCATTGGCTGAATGGTCAGGGTCCCGGGTTCGATTCCCGGTCGGGTCGGGGATTTTAATCGCCACTGATTAATTCCTCTGGCTCGGGGACTGGGTATCTGTGTTTGTTCCGACACTTTATTTTCTCCATATTCAGATAACACACTACATTACTAACCACCACAGAGACACACAATAGTGACTGATTACATCCCTCCATATAGGGTTGGCGTCAGGGAGGGCATCCGGCCATAAACGGAGCCAGGTCCACATGTGCGACACAGTTCGCACCCGCGACCCCACTGGTGCGGGGAAAATCGGTAGAAAAAGAAGAGTCAAGGTTAGGTGGAAAAGTGGAAGACGCGCCGGTAACCCAGACCGTAATAAACGGCGACGGACTGTCACACCTGATAGTGTACGATGTGTTACACCATTCCACTGTTGCGTCAGAGGCGAGGAGGACGCAGATCTGTCCTACAATGCCATTCGGATGAGGTGTAGATCTTGTCGGGGAGGGGGGGTGGGGTTGGTGGTCTGTGTGGTGCGACCAGACCCATCTCGTCATGTTCTACGGCATTCTGTACACACCCGTTGCACTGCCGACACACTTCGTCCCACACGAGTAACAATTTCCCGGATACATGCATCACGTACTCTCATGCCAATAATGCGCCCCCTTTCAAACTCACTCACTTGAAGGTACGGTTCTCGTATACGTCTGCGAGGCAACTTGCACGTCTGCTCAAGTCACACTGATCCATTACTTCCGGTTTATTGCGACAACGAGAGCCGCAGGCACATTTTACTAGTCGGTGGTGGTGCGCCTGAGGGCCGACATGGTACAAATGCTAATCATTTCTTCACAACATACTAATAAACATTTTCATACAATGTTCAAAATATGTAGTATTACTAACAATATGTACTAATGTCCGTCTCTGTGGTTCAGTTGTTAGTGTGATCAACTGCCACCCCCGGTGGTCCTGGTTCGATTTCCGGCTCTGTCACGAATTTTAAAAGTGGTACGTGGGCTGTAACGGGGTCCACTCAGCCTGGGGAGGTCAAGTGAGTGGAGGGTTTTGGTTCCCACCTCAGTCATCCTTGAAGTGCTTTTCCGCGGTTTTGCCACTTCTTCTCCAGGCAAATGCCGGGATCTTACCTGACTTAAGGCCACGACCGCTTCCTTCCCTCTTCCTTGTCTATCCCTTCAAATCTTGCCATCTCCCACAAGCCCCTTTTTCAGTATAGCAGGAGAGGCCACCTGGGCGAGATACTGGTCCTCCTCCCCAGATGTATCCCCGATCAAATATCTCATCCTCCAGGATACTGCCCTTGAGGCGGTAGAGGTGGGATCCCTCGCTGAGTCCGGGGTAATAACCCTACACTCTGCCCTTCCGTTTTAACACCCGTCAAGAATATGATCTCCTGTACGTTCCTAGTTGTCTACCCTTACCCAAAAATAATAAACTCCAAACACATCCAGACGCATCCTGTTTTCTGACTCAGCCAGTTCTACTTTCTTTCTTCCATAAATCCCATTAATATTGATAGATCCCCTTCGAATTCCATTTCGTTCACCAGGTTGTTTCGAAGGAGTCCCTCGTCTGTCAAATTTGGGATTCCATTACTCCCATAGCTCCAAGGATTTCTTATAATAATAATAATAATAATAATAATAATAATAATAATAATAATAATAATAATAATAATATGAAACCTAAGTATAACCATATCAGAACCACAACTGGAATTTTCAGAGGGCTACAGGTAATGGAATGAAATATGTAATTAAATAAGGCCCCGGCCCCTAGTTATTCCGGCCGATGACGTAGATGTTAGGCCCCTTTAAACAACAACAACAACAACATCAACAACAACAAGCCTAGTTATTCGTGTTGTATTCCTACATTCGCTGTAGACTGTTAGCTGTCAGTTTGGCGACGTATGGTATTTCTTGTTGAGACATTTCTCCTAAAGAATAAATGCAGCTCATCAGTCAATATATTTATTACAGCAGGTGTTCGATAAGCGAATAATTTGTCGTGGACTTCGACCCCGTTGTTTCTCCGATGTGTGTCAGTGATTTTTGTTTATGGGGGCTTTAAAACAGAAAGAGTACAGGAACAATTTACATACTCTTGAATATACAATATTCCCACTTTACTGGTATTGTTATAACAGAGCGAGTGCTTACGGGATTTGGATTATGTAACTGTGAGCTTGCATTCGTTAGATAATGGGTTTGAGCCCCACTGTCGGCAGCCCTGAAGATGGATTTCTGTTGTTTCCCATTTTCACACCTGCCAAATGTTAGGGGTGTACCATAATTAAGGCCACGGTCACTTCATTCCCACTCCTAGACCTTTCCTATCCCGTCGTTTCCATTAAGACCTATCTGTGTCGGTGCGACGTAAAGCCAACTGAAAGAACAACATAAGCGGCAAACTAAAACAAGAACAACAACACAGACAATATGAAAATTCATTTGAACTCCCTCTCACCAGAGGGTGCCACTTGACAAAGTATAATACATGACATAATTTAAAAGTATGCGCTGTGTTAATTATCATGGTAATTCCTCGTCAATTCCGTCATAAGTGGTTTCACATTGATGATATTGAACCTTTCAATGTAGTAATAACTGACACCGTATTTTTCTTTCGTATACACTTTTCTTCTCTAGATTCATTCTATGTGTCTGCACAAACAAAAACTTCGTAATCCACAGGCAACCCCGCCCCCACCAATGAACTCAAATAAAGAATTAAATAGGAAGTGAAGAAACAAAGAAAGAATTTGGGATCTCGTTTACACGTTGATCACGGGCCCCGAACAGAGGCTGCTAATAATAATTTCGTGTGGCTATTTCTAGCCGAGTGCAGGCCTTGTAAGGCAGACCCCCCGATGAGGGTGGGCGGCATATGTGTAGGTAACTGCGTGTTATTGTGATGGAGGATAGTGTTATGTGTGGTGTGTGAGTTGCAGGAATGTTGGGGACAGCACAAACACGCAGCCCCCGGGCCACTGGAATTAACCAATGAAAGTTCAAATCCCCGACCCGGCCGGGAATCGAA
Organism: Anabrus simplex; assembly: GCF_040414725.1. Classification (NCBI taxonomy): domain Eukaryota; kingdom Metazoa; phylum Arthropoda; class Insecta; order Orthoptera; family Tettigoniidae; genus Anabrus; species Anabrus simplex. The sequence continues at coordinate 223,546,516 of NC_090272.1, forward strand.
CCCCGGACCCTCTGCACCGAAGGCCAGTACGCTGACCATTCAGCCAACGAGTCGGACAGGCTTCCACTTGAGAAAGTATAATACTTTACATATTATAAAAGTATGTGCTGTGTTAATTATGATGGTAATTCCTCGCTAGTTCCGGCATAAGTGGTTTCACATTGATGATATTGAACATTTCAATGTAGCAATAACTTTATCTGGTATTAAATTTAATTTTGCAGAGTTGGAAAGCTTATCCACTAAAAATATGAGAATAGTTCATTGACACCTATTATTAATCCTATGATTCCGATATTTCCACTGACACCGTGCTTTTCCTTCAGGTAGAGAGGTGCGGAGTCGTATATACTTTTCTTCTCTAGATTCGTTCTATGTGGCTGCACAAACAAATACTTGGTAATCCACAGGCAACCCCAATGAACTCAAATAACGAATTAAATAGGAGATAAAGAAACAAAGAAAGACTTGGGGATCTCGTTTACACGTTGCTCACGGGCCCCGAACGGAGGCTGCTAACTCATGAAGACAGGATAGTTCAAGCTCGCAAGAAAGAAATTACACTGCTACACTCAAACTGGTGTAACTCGAAAAGTATTCATTATATCGATCTCAAACTTGGAACATGTACTCGCTAAGTTGCTTAGTAGTGTGCGCGGAGTCTTTCTAAGCAGAGACACCTATCACTGTCCATGCCACGTAAAAGCAAATTTAAAAAAAAAAACATAGAGGTGTTTTCGAGCGATTTCAAAATGCTAACAAACAAAAAACTATTGCTCAGTGAGGCTAATGCCCTGGCCTTGAACAATGAACTGCGAATACTGCTATAACTTCTAAAAATAATAATTATTCAGAATGACAGGTCACAGTATGACTCATCGTAACAATACCTTCAGGGAGTGCGGCACGAAGAAAGACAAAAAAAAAACTGACGATAAGAAAGCAGACAGGAGCTGGTTATCTTCCATTGTTCAATAAGTCAGCGGATACTGTTATAACCGTTAGTCTTCACTAGGAAGATACTGGAAACGGTGCTTTTGTCTATCACGTGAGTAAGGCAAGACTTGTATTCACTTCCTTATATTCTTTGTTTCCGCAATAACCTCGGAACAAGCCTGCCTGGTGACAATCATCAAGTGGTCTCAAACCGTCCTTAGTTCGAATCACGTTGGTAGGAAAAGAATCACCATCAGAATCTTGGCCGGAAGGGTAGGAACGGTGGTGATCCACAATTTCTAATAATTTGCCAAAATACTCAATTCAATGCCAAACCTCTCCGCAGTGACGCCCAGTTTCCCTACACAGCATTTTCTTAAATGTTTTCAAAGAACTTGACAATCTATAATAATAATAATAATAATAATAATAATAATAATAATAATAATAATAATGTTATTTGCTTTACGTCCCACTAACTACTTTTATGGTTTTCGGAGACGCCAAGGTGCCGGAATTTAGTCCCGCAGGAGTTCTTTTACGTGCCAGTAAATTTACCGACACGAGGCTGTCGTATTTGAGCACCTTCAAATACTACTGGACTGAGCCAGGATCGAACCTGTCAAGTTGGGGTTAGAAGGGCAGCGTCTTAACCGTCTGAGCCACTCAGCCCGGCACTTGAAAATCTATCGAACATTTCCCTTAACCATTAATTACTGCGTCGGGTCCCAGAGACCCGAGTGAATTTTCTTTTATCAATTTTCATTCAGATATAGTAACATAGTCCGCCTCTCTGGTGTAGTCTTTAGTGTGATTAGCTGCCACCCCGCGGGTTTCATTCCCGGCTCTGCCACGAAATTTCAAAAGTGGTCCGAGGGCTGGAACGGAGTCTACTCAGCCTCGGGAGGTGAACTGAGTAGACGTGGATTCTATTCCAACCTCAACCATCCTGGAAGTGGTTTTCCATGGTTTCCCACTTCTCCTCCAGGCAAATGCAAAGATGGTACCTAACTTAACACCACGGCCGCTTCCTTCCCTCTTCCTTTTATATTCCTTCCAATCTTCCTATCCCCCACCAAGGCCCCTGTTCAGCATAGCAGGTGAGGCCGCCTGGGAGAGGTACTGGTAATCCTCCCCAGTTGTATCCCCCGACCTAATGTCTCACGCTCCAGGACACTCCCCTTGAGGCAGTAGAGGTGGGGTCTCTCGCTGAGTTTGAGGGAAAAATCAACCCTGGAAGGTAAACAGATTAAGAAAGAAAGAAAGAAAGAAAAAAAAGAATATAGTAACATAAATTATTGCTAATAAGTTAAAAGAAAGTATAAAATGGTTCAACCTTTCAACACTATTAAAATTTAAAAATTTAGTTTACATTCCTATTTAATTAAAATTGGTCCCGGTTTCGACCAGTATTTTTGGTCATCATCAGCCGATCACAAATAAGTGTAAAACAATGCACAGATAAATAAACTGCGAAGTATAAAGAATTCTGTAGGTTGCTGATAGTGAAGCAGTGAAATCTTTAGGGAGTACTGTGCGTTGAAAAATAGTCAGTCACGTGCAGTTTATGAAGCACTATAACACAATGTTATGAAAAAAGTCTAAAATCAAATATGTATTCATCAGCTGCAGTTTATAAGGCACTGTATAATTTTAAGGATCAGCACTGCGTGTCAATCATGAAGAAGTCATGGATAAAGAACGTTAGTAAGACATAAGCGTGTTTTAATTAAATAGGAATGTAAAATTACATTTCTTATTTTAATAGTATTGAAAGGTTGAACCGTTTTATACTTTCTTTTAACTTGTTATTGAACTCACTTCAATGCGGAACAACATGAAATTCTTATCGCTTAAATTATTGCTAGCACTGTCTAATTACATCAGCTGTTGAGTTATTTATCATAGCGCAGGTGCTCACAATAATTTCTTGCGCATCTGCTGTAGTTATGAGATTTGACTTGACGCGAGTGTGTGTGTTCTGCAAGAAGACACGTAGAAATGACTAGAAAATTAGTGATCGACTAAACAAATTTCTTAATTTATGTGTAAATATTATGGTTTCACTGGTTAGCATGCTGATCTTAAGTCTAAGAGTTCCTGCGTTCGATTCTCGACTGGGTCGGAGATTTTGACCTTCATTAGTTATTTCATCCAGTTCGGGACTGGGCGTTTGTACCCTCTTCAACATTAGATTTAATCGTCCCATTCTCACAAGTCGCAGGTCGCGCATGGGCGTCAACTCGAAATACCTGCGCAGGCCTCTCCGAAGACCATGCGACATTATTATTATTATTATTATTATTATTATTATTATTATTATTATTATTATTATTATTATTATTATTATTATTATTATTATTTTCTGCATCGTTATGCCCTACTCAGGAGCACGGTTGAACTTGCTTAGCTGATGTGTTGGCCTTCTTTTCCTCCCAAAATCTCTTCATCATCTCGCTGAGCTTCTTCCTTCGTTCTTCTGTCCAAGTTATAGTAGCTCTGGTGTTGGGTTTGTCTTCAAAGTAGTGATTGTCGATTTGGTTCTGAATTTACATCTGTCCTGTACAATGTCTTCTGAGACGTTGATTTCCTGGAGATCTGTTCCAATTTCACGAAGCCAGCTGTTCTTGGTTTTAGACGAAAGGCCCAGGTTGAGAATTCTTTTAGTTAGCCTGTTAGTATTCATTCTGATAATGTGTCGTCCATAAAATTTCAATCGTCTTTTCCGAAGAGTATGAGAATTTTTTTTTTCAGAATGACAATATATCTCCTGGAATGATTTTTTTCTTCATATTCCATCTATACAAACTGGGCCAAAAATTTTCCGTCAAATTTTCCTTTCTTGTTATTATTATTCTTATTATTATTTGTAAGTTGCTTTACGTCGCGCCGACACAGATAGGTCTTGTGACGACGATGGGACAGGAATGGGCTAGGAGTGGGAAGGAAGCGGCCGTGGCCTTATTTAAGGCACAGCCCCAGCATTTGCCTGGTGTGAAAATGGGAAACTACGGAAAACCATCTTCAGGGCTGCCGACAGTGGAGTTCGAACCCACTATCTCCCGACTACTGGATACTGGCCGAAGCGACTGCAGCTATCGAGCTCGGTATGCGACATTATAATTTAGAACGTTCTGTAATAGTCGGCAGAGTGGTGTGTAGTGTGTGTATTAAGACTGACACAAACATGCAGTTCCCTATCGAGAGGAATCAACTTAACATCCTCGGCCCGGCCAGGAATCGAACCCAGAGCCCTTTGAACCGAAGGCCATTACGGCGATCATTCATCAAAGGATCAGGACTTTATATAATGCATAAGAATTAATAATTTCCCTCATATTACGCCTATGCTTTTCCATTCGAGATACTGAAAATTCGAGTAATGGAGGTTCGAAATATCGAGGTTCGACTGTAATTCGATATCTCGCTATCAGATCACTTCGCGGGCGAATTCACATGAGCTTTACGAGGAAGTGTTGTTAAATCTGGACGTCACTTAAGACCGGCCAGAGAGGACAAATCGAAGAATAGAACTTCGCCAGAGCAGGAGTTTGAATACGGTCCTCCGAGCTGACAGTAGCTGAAACCAAAAGTGACGAGAAGAGGAGCATCTTATGAAATGTTGTGAGGACGTGATCTGCATTCAGGGCAGTCGCCAGGTGGCAGATTCCCTATCTGTTGCTTTCCCAGCCTTTTCTTAAATGATCGCAAAGAAATTGGAAAATTATTGAACATCCCCCTTGGTAAGTTATTCCAATCCCTAACTCCCCTTCCTATAAACGAATATTTGCCCCAATTTGTCCTCTTGAATTCCAACTTTATCTTCATATTGTGAACTTTCCTACTTTTAAAGACACCACTCAAACTTATTCGTCTACTGATGTCTTCCCACGTCATCTCTCCGCTGACAGCTCGGAACATACCACTTAGTCGAGCAGCTCGTCTCCTTTCTCCCAAGTCTTCCCAGCCCAAACTTTGCAACATTTTGTAACGCTACTCTTTTGTCGGAAATCACCCAGAACAAATCGAGCTACTTTTCTTTGGATTTTTTCCAGTTCTTGAATCAAGTAATCCTGGTGAGGGTCCCATACACTGGAACCATACTCTAGTTGGGGTCTTACCAGAGACTTATATGTCCTCTCCTTTACATCCTTACTACAACCCCTAAACACCCTCATAACCACGTGCAGAGATCTGTACACTTTATTTACAATCCCATTTATGTGATTACCCCAATGAAGTTCTTTCCTTATATTAACACCTAGATACTTAAAATGATCCCCAAAAGGAACTTTCACCCCATCAATGCAGTAATTAAAACTGAGAGGACTTTTCCTATTTGTGAAACTCACAACCTGACTTTTAACCCCGTTTATCAACATACCATTGCCCACCGTCCATCTCACAACACTATCGAGGTCACCTTGCAGCCGCTCACAGTCTTGTAATTTATTCATTACTCTGTATAGAATACCATCTTCTGCGAAAAGCCTTATCTCTGATTCCACTTCTTTACACATATCATTGATATATATAAGAAAACATAAAGGTGCAATAATACTGCCTTGAGGAATTTCCGTCTTAATTATTACAGGGTCAGATAAAGCTTCACCCACTCTAATCCTCTGAGTTCTACTTTCTAGAAATATAGCCACCCATTCAGTCACTCTTTTTTCTAGTCCAATAGCACTCATTTTTGTCAGTAGTCTTCCATGATCTACCCTATCAAATGCCGTAGATAGGTCAATCGCAATGCAGTCCATTTGGCCTCACATGGCCACATTAGTAGACTCGGCACTTTTTAACATTATTCGTTTTGTAAATCGCTCACTTCCTTGTTCATAGATAGTAGCAAATGTATATTCATTGATGAGGCATGCATTATATAACTGCGTATTCTTGGCAATAACATCATCTTTGGAACATATTTCCACTTTAAAATGTCTTCTCATCTGATATCTTAGTCTACTCCATTGTCAAAAATCCACAGTTCTAGTCCTTCAGGAAAGCAACTCAATGTTGAAAACATCCTGGGGATATGAGCTACGAATTTAGGCAAATAAGATATAAAAAAGTATGAGAATATATTCTTTATTTATTTCTAGAAGTCACAATCCTTTTCTTAATCATCGTTATCCGGTCGATTAGATTACCAGTTTGCCTTTTTCTACCACTACGAGCGCTAATGTGTGTTAATGCATTGTTTCACTTAAGCACCACTACGAGCGCTAATGTGAGTCAGGGCAGAGTTTCAGTTAAGCACCACTACGAGCGCTAATGTGAGTCAGGGCAGAGTTTCACTTAAGCACCACTACGGGCGCTAATGTGAGTCAATGCATTGTTTCACTTAAGCACCACTACGAGCGCTAATGTGTGTTAATGCATTGTTTCACTTAAGCACCACTACGAGCGCTAATGTAAGTCAGGGCAGAGTTTCAGTTAACCACCACTACGAGCGCTAATGTGAGTCAGATCAGAGTTTCACTTAAGCACCACTACGAACGCTAATGTGAGTCAGGGCAGAGTTTCACTTAAGCACCACTACGAGCGCTGATGTGAGTCAGGGCAGAGTTTCACTTATGCACCACTACGAGCGCTAATGTCAGTCAATGCAGTGTTTCACTTAAGCACCACTACGAGCGCTAATGGGAGTCAGGGCAGAGTTTCACTTAAGCACCACTACGAGTGCTAATGCGAGTCAGGGCAGAGTTTCACTTAAGCACCACTACGAGCGCTAATGTGAGTCAGGGCAGAGTTTCACTTAAGCACCACTACGAGCGCTAATGTGAGTCAGGGCAGAGTTTCACTTAAGCACCACTACGAGCGCTAATGTGAGTCAGAGCAGAGTTTCACTTAAGCACCACTACGAGCGCTAATGTGAGTCAGGGCAGAGTTACACTTAAGCACCACTACGAGCGCTAATGTGAGTCAGGGCAGAGTTTCACTTAAGCACCACTACGAGCGCTAATGTGAGTCAGAGCAGAGTTTCACTTAAGCACCACTACGAGCGCTAATGTGAGACAGGGCAGAGTTTCACTTAAGCACCACTACGAGCGCTAATGTGAGTCAGGGCAGAGTTTCACTTAAGCACCACTACGAGCGCTAATGCGAGTCAGGGCAGAGTTTCACTTAAGCACCACTACGAGCGCTAATGTGAGTCAGAGCAGAGTTTCACTTAAGCACCACTACGAGCGCTAATGTGAGTCAGGGCAGAGTTTCACTTAAGCACCACTACGAGCGCTAATGTGAGTCAGGGCAGAGTTTCACTTAAGCCCTCATAACTGCATTCGGCGCGGACATTTTTCAAAAATCAAAAAATACCTGGGAGTATTGAACCAAGGAACACATTACTGAAATAATTATGTAAATAAGTGAATTTGACTAGAATTTGAATGAAAAAGGAAACGAGTGAAGAAACAGGCTGTTTTTTTCGGAACTGTATTTAGACTGGAAGTGATTTTTCCGAATTAGTTTTTTCTTTTAGTTTGACAGAGCTATCCCAGATAGACCGTTTAGACCTCCTTCAAATTTTGATACAATTGAGGAAATTGTTTAATTTTACATTTTTCTTAGTGTGGGGATCCCTTCTTTCTCTGCTAAAAATGTTGTCAACGTTAATATCAGTTAGCAAGTTCTATGGTGTTTTTCTTCGACCGGCATGCTATTGGCTACAGTTGAGAGTTTATAGTTTCTTTTGCTTTTACACTATCTTATACTGAACTGAGTGATAACAGGAGTTCTAAGGGTGTAGTGAAATTAGTGTTACTATTCCTTTAAATAATTACCTTTCCCAATGTCAGTCTTCACACTGGTTACAGCTGCAATAAAGCAACTAAACGATGCTGTTGTGAATTTTTTATTAGCATCCGTTATACGTGAAGCTAAGGATAATGGTTGTGCAGTCCACCTTATAAATATAAAGGAGTAACTCTGTCCTGGAGTTATGTAGTGATGAAGACAGTGCTTGAGAAGAGTGTCCCTCACAATGGAGCTGTCTCGCTGGAAGCAGTCAGGCTTTTAGAAGAAGCAGAAGCTTTTAACCTACAGAGAGCATCTCTAAAGAACTGGCCAGAAGTTCGTCTAAGATTACTATATGAAAAGACAGAAATTATATTTTAAAAACACGTAATATGACTACATAAATTTACATGTAATTAATCTCATAATAGAACCGTATTGAGGACAATATATTAAAATTATAAAATCCTTTTAATAACAACCACCTACTCAATACATTATATTACTCATTGAATTATAAAATAATCATGAGGTGTCTTAAATAAAGGAACATGTTTCGTTCGACATAGCGAATATCATCAGCCTTAATTGATCTAATCTTTGTAAATTAAGGCTGATGATGTTCGCTATGTCGAACGAAACATGTTCCTTTATTTAAGACACCTCATGATTATTTTATAATTCAATGAGTAATATAATGTATTGAATAGGTGGTTGTTATTAAAAGGATTTTATAATTTTAATACATAAATTTAATCAAATAAATAAATAAATAAATAAATAAATAAATAAATAAATAAATAAAATGGAGTACAGCCCTTCCAGAAGCTAAGCATAATGAGACCAGGAAATGATCCGAAGAATGCAAGTTAGAGTTCAAGTAAGTGAAAGATTACTGGGCCAAGAGAAAAGCTCAAGGTACCAAGAAGAAATAAGCCGCCAAACGTACCTCCAAGAGCACCATATCCGAGCGAGTTGGCCATGCGGTTAGAGGTGCGTAGCTGTGAGCTTGCATTTCGGAGATATGGGTTCGAACCCGAAAGATGGTTTTCCGTGGTTTCCTATTTTCGCACCAGGAAAATGCGGTGGCTGTACCTTAATTAAGGCCACGGTCACTTCCTCCCCACTCCTAGTTCGTTCCTATCCCATCGTCGCCTTAAAACCTATTTGTGTCGGTGCGACGTAAAACAATTTGGAAGAAGAACAGAAGCGGCAAACAACAAGATCAACATGGCGGATAGGAACATTTACTTCAACTTCCTTTCATCAGAGGCTGCCAGTTGACTAAGTGTAATGCATTACATGAATTGAAAGTATACGTTTTAATTATTATGGCCTGATTAATATTAAGTTCTGCGAGGTCCTTCTCTACCTGCTGGATCCACACGGATCCAGTGGCTTTACTCTTATTGGCTACTTTGAAGATCTTATATGACAGCCTGTGGGAGTCCATTCCATACAGGTGTCCGTAGAAAGCCAGCCGTCTTCTTCTGATGGCATCTGTGAGAGTTTCTTTGTGCTGGTGGAGTTCACGGTTTGGTTTGTGCCATCGCCTTCCTTCTGAGAGGATCCTGGGTCCTACTATCTTTCTCAGGAATTTCCTTTCTTGTATTTCGAGAGCTCTTAATGGGGTTTTCTCGGTCAGAGGTAGGCACACTGCTGCGTAGAGAATTAACGGTCTGACTGTTGCACTGTAGTATCTTTAGTTTGACATTCATTGACAGATATTTTGAGGCGTACACTTTTCTTCAGGCATCATATGCCTTGTCTAGTTTCATTCTCCCCTGTTCGAGAGCAACCGTTACACCAAAATTCACACTCTAAGATACTTTACAGTTTTTGCTCTCTTGATAAGCTCGGAGTCACTGACACTCATTGTTCTAGGGGATTCTATGATATCGGTAATAAACTCAATGTTTCCGATGTTGATCAGGAGACGTCTTTTAACCGCTATTGAGTGTAGTGTTTAGAGTTGCGTAGTAGCCTCTTGCATGTCGTTTGCTAATAAGGTCAGGTCATCGGCAAAGGCCAGGCATGGGATCCTTAGCTTGTCTGCTTTGACCCCCATTCTTAATCTGATGTTCACTGGTAGGGTTCTGGTCTATTCCCTGATGATCTCTTCCAGGACACGGTTAAATAATATGCATGATATACCGTCTCTTTACCTCACCCCTGTTTTGACTGGGAAACTCTCCGAGTGCCGTCCTTTAAACTTTCTTCTTCTTCTTCTTTTTATTATTATTACTACCGGCCCCTGGCGTAGGAGTAGCGTGCTGAGTCTCACCGGAAGGGCTCCGGATTCCATTCCCGGCAAGCACATGGATTTTTACCTGGTTTTGAGGGCTGGTTCGAGGTCCGTTCAGCCTACATGATTATAATTGAGGAGCTATTGACCTTGAGATAGCGGACCCGGTCTGGAAAGTCAAGAATAACGGCCGTGAGGATTCGTCACGTTGACCATACGACACCTTGTAATCTGCAGGCCTTCAAGCTGAGCAGCGGTCACTTGGTAGGGCAAGGCTAATCAGGGCTGTACTACCAGGGGGGAATTATTATTATTATTATTATTATTATTATTATTATTATTATTATTATTATTATTATTATTACTTAAGTGATGTATTTATTTGTTTGTTTATTTAGTTAGTTTAATTAATTTTATTTATTTATTTATTTATTTATTTATTTATTTATTTATTTATTTATTTATTTATTTATTTATTTATTTATTTATTTATTTATTTATTTATTTATTTATTTATTTATTTATTTTACTTTGCGAACCGAGGTAACCATGTTAGCTTCAATGCTCTTGTGGCACACCAGGTATCAATAGATTCTATTTTCTTTCTGCACTAATTACTGCCCATATTTCATTTCTATGATAAATAAACAATAAATAGATAAATATACATTAGTCTCCCGGAGACGATGATTGCATTACGAGATATACATAGGTGGATGGTTGCCACATAAGATATTTTGTTTTTAAATCTCAGCGGCGTATCGCTACTTGGTACGTGCTGGCTCTTGATGACCTTACAGTATGTGGACAGTGTGGCCCTGAGTATTCGCGACTCCGGAAGCAGTTTTGCGATCAGTGTTTACCAACAAAGTTATATGGCCTTTGCTGAGATAACAAACTCCATCACGAGTGTCGCAAAGTACAACGACCTTCATCTTGCGTGAAGCTGCTGATACCCTCCTAGCGATAGGTCACGGGGTCTGCTGGGCTCTGAATAGCATTGCAAAGTCATACATGAGACAAGGAAAGTATTGCGAACATGAAAAGTATGGAGTTGTAAAATTAATGGTCCGCCTCTGTGGTGTAGTGGTTAGCGTGATTAGCTGCCACCCCCGGAGGTCCAGGTTCGATTCCCGGCTCTGCCACGAAATTTGAAAAGTGGTACGAGGGCTGGAACGGGGTCCACTCAGCCTCGGGAGGTCAACTGAGTAGAGGTGGGTTCCCACCTCAGCCACCCTGGAAGTGGTTTTCCGTGGTTTCCCACTTCTCCTCCAGGCAAATGCCGGGATGGTACCTAACTTAAGGCCACGGCCGCTTCCTTCCTTCCTTCTTCCTTGTCTATCCCTTCCAATCTTCCCATCCCTCCACAAGGCCCCTGTTCAGCATAGCAGGTGAGGCCGCCTGGGCGAGGTACTGGTCATTCTCCCCAGTTGTATCCATGACCCAAAGTCTGACACTCCAGGACACTGCCCTTGAGGCGGTAGAGGTGGGATCCCTCGCCGAGTCCGAGGGAAAAGCCAACCCTGGAGGGTAAACTGATTAAGATAGAAAATTAATGAATGTGGGTTTTCGTGGCTCGTATTAGCATAAATAAATAAATAAATAAATAAATAAATAAATAAATAAGATTTAGGGTGAATAACGCTGCAGACGCTGATAACTGCTAGAGTGCATTAAAAGAACTTACAACATCTATGAAGTAAAACGGTTATACACAAGGAGACATAGTACGAGCTGTGAAGCCTCTGTGGCTCAGGTAGCAGCGCGCCGGCCTCTCACCGCTGGGTACAGTGGTTCAAATCCCGGTCACTCCATGTGAGGTTTGTGCTGGACAAAGCAGGGGCAGGACAGGTTTTTCTCCGGGTACTCCGGTTTTCCCTGTCATATTTAATTCCAGCAACACTCTCCATTAACATTTCATTTCATCTGCCAGTCACTTATCATTGCCACAGAGGAGTGCGGCAGGCTTCGGCAACCGGCACATTTCCTATGCTAGCGGTTAGATGGGAGTTTCATTCATTCCATTCCTGACCCGGTTGAATTGCTGGAAAGAGGCTGTGGATTTTCATTTTTCATTTTCAGTACCGCTGTGAAGTACAGGGATAGTACAAATCAGGACTACAGAAAAAAGTACTCCTTCCTCACGTGGCAGGTATTACTGAAAGAATAGGGCGTATTCTTAGGAAGTACGATATAATTCCAGTTTTCACTATTGGCATGGCAAAGAGGCTTGTTACCACCAGGGTGAAAGAACACATCAGGTCTGTTGAGATTGTCACTCTTTCATCCTCCACAGAAAATGCTAGAAGCCAGTCTACCATAACAAAACACTTCTACAAAACAGACCATGAAATCCTCTTTGACTAGGCGATGGTGATCGCGCCTGTAAAATACTTCTATGCTCGACTTGTGAGGGAAGCCATAGAGATAGAGCTGCGCCCAAATAACTTCAACAGGGAAGATGTCTTCAAGTGATCAAATACATGGAGATCTGTACTCCATAAATACATGCGTAAGACCACCAAGGCACAGCGCGACGCACTCCAGACTCTGTCGACAGACGGCGGTGTATCAGTAACTTCCCTCCTAACCACCGCAGCAAAGCGCGATGGTACCTGAGTCCAGTTAGTTCTTAAAAGAATTTCTATGATCAGTCAGAAGCAGACCTTCACATGTCCTGATGAAGGCCAATGTAATTTGGCGGAAAGCTCGGCTTTGTTTTTACGATAAATAAGCGGGTTTCAACCAGTTAATCACACTGTATTTATTTATTTATTTATTTATTTATTTATTTATTTATTTATTTATTGGTAGTGGCTTTACGTCGCACCGACACAGATAGGTCTTATAGCGACGATGGGATAGGAAAGGCCTAGGAGTTGGAAGGAAGCGGACGTGGCCTTAATTAAGGCACAGCTCCAGCATTTGCCTGGTGTGAAAATGGAAAACAACGGAAAACCATCTTCAGGGCTCCCGACAGTGGGATTCGAACCCACTATCTCCCGGATGCAAGCTCGCAGCCGCGCGCCCCTAACCGCACGGCCAACTCGCCCGGTCTATTTATTTATTTATTTATTTTAGTCGTAAAATTAATTCGTTTTGTCATAAGATGATTGGAAACATAGCATAATTCAGGTGAATATTTAACTCTCACTACCACATTGTACTCAGGGATGCACCGACGGGGTGGTGAGATTGGCTCCCCGTCAAGAGCACAGATGGGGCGCTATCAACGCCCATAAAAAAGAAAGAAACCATCTTCATGGTTGCCGACAGTGGGGCTCGAGCCCGATTAATCTTGTTGGTAACTCCTTTTTCGAGGCTTTTCCCCACTTTCTTGTAGTGAAGACATGTTGTCGTATGGGCCAGATTTACGGTGGGATGTTATTCCTGATGTCTACCCCCTATGGAGGAAACTATTCACTCTTGCGTGTAGATCAAGATAACTGTATTAAGACAAACACCCGTTCTCGAACCAGGAGACCTCTGAATCGAAAGCCGGTACACTGATAATTCAGCCAGGACCCGGTATTAATACTGCTGGTAATGCAGTGGCACATTTTGACGTATCAATCAATCAATCAATCAATCAATCAATCAATCAATCAATCAATCAATCAATCAATCAATCAATCAATCAATCAATCAATCAATCAATCAATCAATCAATCAATCAATCAATCAATCAATCAATCAATCAATCAATCACTACTGATCTGCATTTAGGACAGTCGCCCAGGTGGCAGATTCCCCATCTGTTGTTTTCCTAGCCTTTTTTTTAAATGAATGCAAAGAAATTGGAAATTTATTGCACATCTCCCTTGGTAAGTTATTCCAATCCCTAACTTTCCTTCCTACAAATGAATATTTGCCCCAATTTGTCCTTGTGAATTCCAACTTTATCTCCAAACTGTGATCTTCCATACTTTTAAAGACACCACTCAAACTTATTCGCCTACTGATGTTTATTCCACGCTATCTCTCCACTGACAGCTCGGAACATACCACTTAGTCGAGCAGCTCGTCTCCTTTCTCCAAAGTCTTCCCAGCCCAAACTTTGCAACATTCTGTAACGCTATTCCTTTGTCGGAATTCACCCAGAATTAATGGAACAACTTTTCTTTGGATTTTTCCCAGTTCTTAAATCAAGTAATCCTGGTGAGAGTCCCATACACTGGAACCATACTCTAGTTGGAGTCTTACCAGGCATGCTCTCTCCTTTACATATTTACTACAACCCTTAGTAACCTCATAAGCATGTGCAGAGATCTGTAGCCTTACAATCGCGTTTATGTGATAACCCCAATGTAGATCATTCCTTATATTAATACATAAGTACTTACAGTGATCCCCATCAACACAGTAATTAAAACTGAGAGGACTTTTACTATTTGTGAAACTCAATCCCGTTATCATAAACCATTGCTTGCTGTACATCACAAAACGTTGTCGACGTTTTGTAACTTATTTATTACTTTCATTTACCTTTTCTTTGTCGGTTATGACCAAAGTGTACAAGAAATGGGTACACCGAACCTTGAATTTCACATTCTCAGGATTCATCTTGATTTTAACAGATTTGACCATTTTTTCTTCTCGCCTTTAAAAGGAAATCCTTGATTTCCTTGATTTCATATGGCTAAAGGGGGAAACGAGATAAAACCAATCGAAGTATAAGAAATGTGCAAGACGTCAAATACAACCTCAAACATTAAAGCTTCCTGGTTAAAATGACTAACATTCCAAATTCCAATGTGTGAACACTAATGGATTGCAGCTGGCGATGTATCGACATGCAGCGCTGACTGGAAGTGCGATAACTTACGAATGTTATCTGATACTGAGTTTGTTTTAAAAACTATTTCAGACATTTAAAAACATTTCTTCTCGCTTAGTCACCAACGTACACTCAGTGACAAAATAGCGTTACCCGCTACCTGACTTGTCTCAATCCAATCTTTCTGAAATTCGCAAACCCACGGGATTCCCATCTTTCCTCTCGCTCTATTCGTTGCTTCCCGTACTCTTCTGGTCATTCTCTTTGTGTCCATCCTGATCATATATCCAGCAAGTCTTGCTCTTTTGAGTTTTATTTCTTCCGAAATCGTCCTCATGTTTCGGTACAGTTCGTCCCTTGATCTTCGTTCTCATCTTTCACCTCCTCGTTTAGGTCCCAGTACCTTCCTCAGAATTCTTCTCTGCTCTGCTCCATGCCTTCTTAGTGCCATCGTCTCGGCCGTGCTCTTCACTATTGTCTTGTAGTACCTGAGCTTTGCGTCTATTGATATATTTCTTTTAATCTATACTTCTCTGGTCACAAGGTATGTGGTACTCATGCTCTCATCCGCTCTTTTATTTCCTCACTGCTCCTGTTACATATTTTACAAGGTATTTAAACTTTTCTACCTTCTGCACGGTGCCTTCTTTTGTTTTCCAATCACCGGCGGTGTTCAGAGTCTTTGTCTTGTAGGCGATCCGTAGTCCTACGTTTATTTATTTATTTTATTTATTGATGTCTTTATTTGTGGCGAAGTTAGGGCTCTTGGCCCTCTCTTACACTTAACCACATTATGCGGCTTAATACTGAATCCAAACTTAATATTCAAACTTAACACAGTGTATATAATATAATAGTAATATAACTTAATAAACTCTAAAACTAAAAGATTACATCCTAAGTCTAAATTTAGAAAAAAAATTCAATATTAACTACTCTAGGTGGAAATCATAAAATATAATTTATGTAAACTTTTGGGAACTATTTACTCCAGACATTCACTCTCACATTCACACATAACTACATGATATAGCCTACGTATTCAAGAGGAAATCTTTAGACTGTCTTTTGAAGGTAATTAATGAGGAACAATTTCTAATTTCAGGGGGTAAAGCATTCCATATTCTAGCGCCCGACACAAGGAAAGAATTACTGAAGGCAGATGTATGATGTGGAGGTATTGCAATTGTTGACCCAGATCGCGTGTCACGGTCATGAAAGGAGGGTAGAAAACGGAAATTACTGGAGAGATATTCAGGTATATTTTCAGTCAAGAGTCGATAGATAAGGGTTGATACATGGTGATTCCTCTGCTGCTCTACTTTTAACCAAGAAAGTTGTGCATAAAAAGGGGATACATGTGAGGCAAAATTCAATGAAAAAATAAATCTAATGCTGGAGTTTAAAGCTCTCTGCAGTTTCCTATTTTGTTCACTGGTAGCATCCAGCAACACAACATCACAATAGTTAAAAATTGGAAGTATCAATGTTTGAACCAGTTTTATTTATAAGTTGAGAGGTAATACGGTCTGGTGAATCTTAAGGGGATGAAGTGATGAGTGAACTTTCCTGCATACGTTAGTGACGTGCTCATCCCAGTTTAAAGTTTCATTTATAGTAACTCCAAGGCTTTTTACTGATTTACAGAATGGGATAGCAACGCCATTTAGTTGAATGACTGGAATTTGTAGACTGTGTAGATGGGCAAGCAGTTTTCTCTGGCCTAGTATAATAGCTTGTGTTTTCGTTGGGTTGATGGAGAGAGAATTCTCAGCTGCATAACAGCTGATCTGTTCTAAGTTTCGGTTCATATTTTCAATAGCTGCATTTATGTCATTCACTTTTGTATGACAGTAAATTTGAAGGTCGTCGGCATAGAGATGGTAGTTGCAGTTTTTCAACTTAGAAGAGATGTCATTCAAATATAAAATAAACAACAGGGGGCCGAGTATAATAAGGAGGGTACTCACTAGGAGGCTGCAACATGCAACACAACGGTTGCTGCAACCATATTTTTCTAATGAGTACGCCTTGAGCTTCGTTGCTGCAACCGTTCGCAGTGAGGCGCGCTGTGATCCATCTGGTTGTCGGTATTCCGGCGCGCAGTGTGTTCGTTGACGTGTTCCAGGCACATTTCGTAGTCTGGACGCGCAGAGGTTATGGGAGTGGACTGAGGAATCCTGAGAATTATATCGCAATTCTACATTATTATGGGACCCTTCAGTGAAGTGCCAAACTCTTTCAATATCAATTACGTCTCGTACAAAAAAATGATTAATGAAATGAAATAAAATAAAATTAACCTTACCTCTATGTGATCTTTTAATTCGCTGATGATTCTTTGACACACTTGTGGTACAAATTTGCATATGACTGCCGGGCGAGTGTTCAATAGGGACACGCAGGTGTGTACTTGCATCCGGGAGATAGTGGGTTCGAACCCCACTGTTGGCAGCCCTGAAGATGGTTTTCCGTGGTTTCCCATTTTCACACCAGACAAATGCTGGGGATGTACCTCAATCAAGGCCACAGCCGCTTCCTTCCCAGTCCTAGCCCTGACCTATCCCATCGTCGCCAAAAGACCTATCTGTGTCGGTGCGACGTAAAGCAAATAGCAAAAAAAGAAATAATAAATACTTATGACTTGCTTGGATATGCTGAAGAGATACTGCAAGTTGGTGAAGCTGTCACCGGTGGCTAAAAATCTCAAAGTAAGTGCCAATTTGTCTTGAACAGATATCGCTTTTCTAAATTTCGTGTCTCTTGTTTTGATTTTCGGTTCCACCAAATTTAATAAATACTCTAAATCGGTCGGAGATATACGATTGAAATTCTTAAAATATCCACTTATTTCTTTCGATTTCATATCCAGAAGCAAACTGGAATTAGCTTTACCTTTGTAAAAGCCCCAGCTTGCCACCAACGACTGGGATGTTTAGGTAATGCAGCAGAACATACACAACACTTATGACGGGTATACTGGACGACATTGTTGCATGTGTCACAACGAATACTGGTGTTCGCATTGAGGTTTGACGAAGGTACACATTATACAAGGTTGCATGTTGCAGCCTCGTAGTGAGTACCCGCCTTAAGGCATGATCAAAAAGTTACTGCAGCGGACATGCAGGCAAAGGGATTAGTGAGGCAGTCGTGTCGTGACTTCTCCGAGATGTATGAAGGAAGACACATATGAATAATAACTAAGTTCTATCAAATAATAATAATACTTTTTACCATCAATACCTTAATCAAAACTAAGACATTAGCAGCAGATAAGAAAGTGATAATGACATTCGTGGACTTCAAAAAAGTATACGACTCCATAGACCGGGACACACTAATGGAAGTGCTTAAGGAATTTGGAGTAGACAATAAGACAGCAACCCTGATTCATCAAACACTAAAAAACACACGATCGCAGTAAATTTTTTAGGAGAACTGGCAGAGTCCTTTGAAATCAAAACAGGTTTGAGACAAGGAGATAGCCTCTCTCCAATTTTGTTCAACTGTGTTTTAGAGAAAGATACCAGCGAATGACAAAAAGAGAAATGTGCAAGTTCAACTTTCCAAATGGAATTAGATTAGGTCACGGACTTAAATTTGAATGCCCCGCATTTGCAGATGATATAGTATTTTTTGCAGAGAATTTGCAAATTGCAACTAAGCAGATTGCAGTTCTCAAAGAAACAGCAGACAAAACAGGATTGCAGATATCTTTTGAGAAGACGGAGTACATGGACATAAATACCACTGACCCAACCTGGACAATGAGCTACAAAATTCAAGTACCGTACCTAGGAGAGATTTTGGCTCCAAGCATGAATGAAAAAGCAGCAATTCAAAAACGTGCAAGACAGATGGAAACTGCATTTAGATTATGTCAAAACACCTACAAATCTAAGTCACTCCCCTACCAGGCCAAATTCAAGCACTACAGCACGACCAGATTTGGAAAAGAAAGAAAGGAGGTTCCTTAGAAACATTCTCTTGGACCCAGAAAATCATCAGACAAGCTTACGTTTTGCATGAGACCAAACCAAGAACTATACCAAGTACCAACAATTTGAAAACATCACCAGCATAATGAAAAAGAGGAGAGTGACGTTCTACGGACATATTAAAATAATGAGATCAGAGAGACTCGCCAACAGGATCCAGGAGAACAGGAAGACACAAGTCCTATGGGTAAAAGAAGTCCACTGAGATTTAGAAAAATGTGGGATCACGGCAGAAGATACAACAAACAGAAAAATTTTCAGGCAGAGAGTTGCGGAGGTGAAGGACCTAGTTGATGAGAAAACGAGGAAGAATAGAGTATTCTCGGCAGAAGAACAAGCACGAGCAAGCCAACGGATGAAGGAATACTGGCGAAAGAGGAAGGAGAAAGAACTTGAGAAAGCAATGGAAGTTACGTAATCGCAGCCCATAGATGGCTGAAACGAAAATAATAATAATAATAATAATAATAATAATAATAATAATAATAATAATAATAATAATAATAATAATAATAATGTCATTACATTAACTTTGAGTATGGTACATGTTTCGCCTGGCATAGCAGGCATCATCAGCCATTAATTCTATCTCCAAGTCAGAAGTTTCAATGGAATGTCTTATTCATATCCTGTCAAATGGAGAAAATGCTGATGCTGGGATGGCATTATAGTCTGTTGAAGTCATAGCATTTAAATATACCTTTTTATATTTGTAGGACATTGAAACATGTTCAGCTTATATGCTTTTTTTTTTTTTTTGAGGTCTAAATATTCTATAGATCAGTATCACTCCTTAGGAGAATGATGTAATGACATTGTTATAGTCATAAAGACTTAACCAGTATTGAATAGGTGGTTTCAATAAATTAATGTTCAACATTTAATAATTGATTTTCAATACGGTCAAAATGAAAATAATCACTTGTAATAATAATAATAATGTACGAATGTCTTGCATATGCAGGAGACTTAACGTTCTTTGCTGAAAATCTAGAGACTGCCACTACACAGATAGAGGTTTTGCAAAAAACAGGAGAAAAGGCAGGACTTCAAATATCCTTTGAGGAAACGAAGTACATGATCATAGACCCCAAGGAACTAACATGGACAATGAAGACCGAGTAAGATGACATGAAGAGAGTCCATAAATTCAAATATCTAGGGGAGATTCTGACTCCTAACAACAGCGAGAAGCCAGCTATCGAAGAAAGTGCAAATAAGATGGAGTCCAGATCCCTCTCCTATCAAGCCGTGGTGAAACGTGAATGCAGCAGAGAACGGGATTACCGAAATAGAAAAGAAAGAGCATTCATTTCTGAGGAAAATTCTGGGACCCAGGAAAGCAACAGGAAACGAGTTTACCTTTCGTTTGAGATCAAATCAAGAGCTGTATGGAAAATGTGAAAACATTTCAACCTCGGTAAGAAAAAGGCGACTGACTTTCTATCGACACCTGAGAAGAAAGGGACCGGAACGCCTAGCAAATACGATGCTCATCTTCCAGGGAAGAAGAAAGATCCAAGTACCATGGCTGGAAGAAGTTCATCAGGATCTTAAAAAAATGTGTCATTGAGGAGGGAGATACTACAAACAAAACAGTGTTCAGAAGGAAAATTGCGGAGGTGACGGATCTGTTCGTAGAGAAACCCAGGAGAACAAGAACGATGTACTCGGATGAAGAACGAGCAAAGATAAATAATAATAATAATAATAATAATAATAATAATAATAATAATAATAATAATAATAATAATAATAATAATAATGCTGAGCTGAGTGGCTCAGACGGTTGAGGCGCTGGCCTTCTGACCCCAACCTGGCAACTTAGATCCTGGCTCAGTCCGGTGGTATTTGAAGGTGCACAAATACGTCAGCCTCGTGTCAGTAGATCTACTGGCACGTAAAAGAACTCTTGCGGGACTAAATTCCGGGACTTCGGCGTCTCCGAAAACCGTAAAAGTAATTAGTGGGGCGTAAAGCAAATAACAAGTACATTAAAATATGCCGTTGCTGGGGAGATGTTTACAGTGCACTGTGTCTTCTGGTATCGGCTAGAATACATTTGTTACTTTCGTTGACCTGTCTCATTCTCATCCTTGGCTTTGACAATATGAAAGTGACTGAGGTATGAGCGATTCTAGTAGTACCGTTCCTTATGCAGCCAGTCCCTGTTATGAATGGTGTGAAAATATCACTCTTAGGCTCGGTTGGTACATGCATTTCAGTGGACTTGGCAGTCTGATATGTAATAGCAACTTCTGGCTCGGTGAGGAAAGCAACGGGAAACTACCTCACTCCTGATTTCTCTAGCATGCCTCTTCAGTGACGCCATTTATGACAGCTTTTGGCGGAGCTGTGGAGGATCAAACCAGCCTTCGGGCTGAATACCCAACTTACATCAAAATATGACGAAATCCCCACTACAGACGAAATACGGGATAATTTCATATGTGTCTTCCTAAATCTCGGAGAAGCCTTCCTTCTTTTTTTTTCTTACAGTCCGTTTTACGTCACACCGATGGTGACGATGGGATGGAAAAGAACCGACCGTGGCCTTCATTAAGGCATTTGCCTTGTGTTAAAATGCAAGCTGACAGCTACGTGACACAGCCACTTGCCCGGTACTTATACTTTCAGTACATAACATTGATTGTTTCAAGAACTACGTAGCGAGAGTTGACGTTGATGATAATATGCGCACTGGTTTCAGCAACAAGCGGAGCCTTGAACTTGAGGACGCTGCGCAGATCAGTTTCACGGGCCGTCTCTTCGCCTCTGTGGAGTGATTACCTGGCACCGTGCATTGTCACGAAATTTGAAAAGTTGTACGAGTACTCAGCCTCGGGAGATCACTGAATAGAAGAGTGTGATTACCGCATCAGCGGTTGAGGTTTCCACTTCTTCCCCAGGCAAATGCTAGGATGGTGTCTAACCTAAGCCAACGGCCGCTTCATCCCTTTTCCAATGTTTTCATCCCACACAAAGTCCTTATTCAGCTGGGCGATGTACTGGTCCTCCTCTCCAGGTGTGTCCCCGACCAAATGTCTCACTGTCCTTGAGGCGATAGAGGTGGAGGTAAATGGATTAAATAAAAATATAAAAATAATCTGGACTAGTACAGGGAAGGGTCATTGCGAGCCAGCACCCACTGAGAGCGAGCAGTAGTGGTGGCTGCTGTAAGTTCGGATAACAGAGAACAGTGCTGAATGGTGTATGAGAAGGCCTGTGTGATGTATAATTATGACCACATGGCCGTGCGCCCTCTCTGCCCCATTTGAACTGGTCACTGCTTATCTTTGCGTGCCAGCCCACCTTCCATGAGCTGCAAATGGCATTAATTCATTCTTCTTCTTTTTCCTACCACTTTCCCCACACCTGTGGAGTCGCGGGTGCGAACTGTGTCACACATGTGGGTTTGGCCCTGTTTCATGACCGGATGCCGTTCCTGACACCAACCCTATGTGGAGGGATGTAATCACTATTGCGTATTTCTGTGATGGTTGATAGTGTAGTGTGTTGTCTGAATATGAAGATGAAAGTGTCGCGACAGACACAAACACCCTGTCCCCAGGCCAGAAAAATTAATCAAAGGCGATTAAAATCCACGACGCGGCTGGAAATCGAACCCGGGACCCTCTGAACCGAAGGCCTCAACGCTGACCATTCTGCCAATGAGTCGGACAAATGACATTAATTCATATAATTTCGAATTTCATGTGATTTCTTTGTACAAAATAATGTAAAAAGTGGAATTTACGATGCTGTAGTTGCTTTCCGGACTCAAGCGATGGTCGCTTCCTTCCAACTCCCAGGCCTTTCCTATCCCGCCGTCGCCATAAGACCTGCCTGCTTCGGTGCGACGCAAAGCTAATTGTAAAACTATTATAAGTCGGCACCTTACTGTTAAATATTGATGGTTTCAAGCGGCTGCGTCTTGTAGGGTAGTGCCAGCGTGCCACAGCATCGCCACTGTATTAAAGAAAGAATGAGATCCTCTTCCTCTGGAGAACAGTTTACATTGTATGCATATATCAACTGTAGTCTGTGATGTAAGGTATCGATGAATGGCTAGACAATGTTACCCAGAAACCGTGCAGTCTGTGATGTAAGGTATGGATGAATGGCTAGACAATGTTATCCAGAAACCGTGTAGACTGTGATGTAAGGTATGGATGGATGGTCAGACAATATTACCCGGAAACCATGCAGACTGTGATGTAAAGTATGGATGGTTGACTAGACAATGTTACCCAGGAACCGTGTAGACTGTGATGTAAGGTATGAATGGATGGTCAGACAATATTACCCAGAAACCGTGTAGACTGTGATGTAAGGTATGGATGGATGGCCAGACATTGTTACCCACAAACCGTACAGGCTGTAATGGAAGGTATCGATGGATGGATAGACAATGTTACCCAGAAACCGTGCAGACTCTGATGTAAGGTATGGATGGATGGTCAGAAAATATTACCCAGAAACCGTGCAGACTGTGATGTAAAGTATGGATGGATGGCCAGACATTGCTACCCACAAACCGTGCAGGCTGTAATGGAAGGTATCGATGGATGGATAGACAATGTTACCCAGAAACCGTGCAGACTCTGATGGAAGGTATGGACGGATGGCCAGACAATGTTACCTAGCAACCGTGCAGACTGTGATGTAAGGTATGGATGGATGGCCAGACAATGTTACCTAGCAACCGTGCAGACTGTGATGTAAGGTATGGATGGATGGCCAGACATTGCTACCCACAAACCGTGCAGGCTGTAATGGAAGGTATCGATGGATGGATAGACAATGTTACCCAGAAACCGTGCAGACTCTGATGGAAGGTATGGATGGATGGCCAGACAATGTTACCTAGCAACCGTGCAGACTGTGATGTAAGGTATGGATGGATGGCCAGACATTGCTACCCACAAACCGTGCAGGCTGTAATGGAAGGTATCGATGGATGGATAGACAATGTTACCCAGAAACCGTGCAGACTCTGATGGAAGGTATGGACGGATGGCCAGACAATGTTACCTAGCAACCGTGCAGACTGTGATGTAAGGTATGGATGGATGGCCAGACAATGTTACCTAGCAACCGTGCAGACTGTGATGTAAGGTATGGATGGATGGCCAGACATTGCTACCCACAAACCGTGCAGGCTGTAATGGAAGGTATCGATGGATGGATAGACAATGTTACCCAGAAACCGTGCAGACTCTGATGGAAGGTATGGATGGATGGCCAGACAATGTTACCTAGCAACCGTGCAGACTGTGATGTAAGGTATGGATGGATGGCCAGACATTGCTACCCACAAACCGTGCAGGCTGTAATGGAAGGTATCGATGGATGGATAGACAATGTTACCCAGAAACCGTGCAGACTCTGATGGAAGGTATGGACGGATGGTCAGACAATGTTACCTAGCAACCGTGCAGACTGTGATGTAAGGTATGGATGGATGGCCAGACCATGTTACCCAGAAGCCGTGCAGACTGTGATGTAAGGTATCGATGGATGGTCAGACAATGTTACCCAGAAACCGTGCAGACTGTGATGTAAGGTATCGATGGATGGTCAGACAATGTTACCCAGAAACCGTGCAGACTGTGATGTAAGGTATGGATGGATGGCTAGACAATGTTACCCAGAAACCGTGCAGACTGTGATGTAAGGTATCGATGGATGGTCAGACAATGTTACCCAGAAACCGTGCAGGCTGTGATGTAAGGTATCGATGGATAGTCAGACAATTTTACGCAGAAACCGTGCAGGCAGTGGTATAAGGTATGGATGGATGACCATGACCGAGATACAGATAAGACATACATATGATCTTTTGTTTTTTCCATAGAAAAATGTGAAACTTTTTTACCACGGTCTTTGGCTTTGATGTTATGCTATCCAGTGCAATTTGTAAATTACATGTGTAAGAAGATATCCTGACAATTATTTTAAATGTAGTTATTTTGAATATAGTGTAAACAAGCAGAAACATCGTTCATTTTTACTTTAGTTTTATTAGTGTACACCAGGTTTGTTGTTATTTCCTAATTCCCCTAATTCCTAAGACCTGGACTGTTATTTTGGAACTGTCATTTGGAGCATAGTATTTCTCAGAACAAGAACATCTCCAGAAAAAGGAATAACTTCGCACACATGCATTGCATGTAAGCTTTGAGAAGCATTCTTTCCGATTACCGGTATATCAGACATGTTTGCAAAATTAATAACTGGTTTGATAGAAGGAAATTCGGGTTTAGGAAAGGTTATTCAACTGGAGCTGAACTCGTAGGATTCCAGCAAGATATAGCAGATATCTTGGATTGAGGAGGTCAAATGGACTGTATCGCGATTGCCTGTCTAAGAAACTTGACAGGGTTGATCATGGGAGTCTACTGGCAAAAATGAGTGTAATTGGACTAGACAAAAGAGTGACTGAATGGGTTGCTATATTTCTAGAAAATAGATCTCAGAGAATTAGAGTAAGCGAAGCTTTATCTGTCCTTATAATAATTAAGATGGGAATTCCTCAATGCAGTATTATTGGACCTTTATGTTTTCATATATATATCAATGATATGTGTAAAGGAGTGGAATCAGAGATAAGGCTTTTTGCGGATGTTGTTATTCTGTATAGAGGAACAAGTAAGTTACAATATTGTGAGCAACTGCAACATGACCTCGATAATGTTGTGAGATGGAGGGAAAATGATATGATGACATATGGGGTTAAAAGTCAGATTGTGAGTCTCATTAAAAGGAAAAGTCCTCTCAGTTTTAATTACTGAGTTGATTGGGGTGAAAGTTCCTTTTGGGGATCATTGTAAGTATCTAGGTGTTAATATAAGGAAAGATCTTCATTGGGGTAATCACATAAACATGATTGTAAATAAAGGGTACAGATCTCTGCACATGGTTATGAGAGTATTTAGGGGTTGTAGTAAGGATGTAAAGGAGAGGGCATATAAGTCTCTGGTAAGACCCCAACTAGAGTATGGTCCCAGTGTATGGGACTCTCACACGTATTACTTGATTTAAGAACTGGGAAAAATCCTAAGAAAAGCTGCTCGATTTGTCCTGGGTGATTTCCGACAAAGGAATAGCGTCACAGAATGTTGCAAAGTTTGGGCTGGGAAGATTTGGGAAAAAGGAGACGAGCTGCTGGACTAAGTGGTATGTTCCGAGCTGTCAGTGGAGAGATAGCGTGGAATAAACATCAGTAGGCGAATAAGGTTGAGTGGTGTCTTTAAAAGTACAGAAGATCACAGTTTAAAGATAAAGTTGGAATTCAAGAGGACAAATCTGGTCAAATATTAATTTGTAGGAAGGAGAGTTAGGGATTGGAATAACTTACTAAGGGAGATATGCAATAAATTTCCAATTTCTTTGCAGTCATTTGAGAAAATGCTAGGAAAACAACAGGTAGGGAATCTGCCACCTGGGCGACTGCCCTAAATTCAGATCAGTAGTGACTGATTGATTGATTGATTGATTGATTGATTGATTGATTGATTGATTGATTGATTGATTGACTCACAAGTGTTTTCAAAACGACGCCGACGAGTGGGAAAATGGTACAGGGCTCGGCGAGATTGTGCTACGTCAGCCGCTTAGTCAGGTCGCGCGAAGTGATCTAATACACGGAAAGTGGTAACGAATTTTGCTGATGTTAGTGCTTACGTCATATTGCGGTAACGGAGAAACAACACACGTGTAACAGGGAAACTATAACCTTCATATTAGCAAAGCAAGTAGATGAATGTTTAATTTTCACGAGCACGTTGTACTCCGTATAGCGTCCCCGTGGCTCACCGCAGGGTTCCGTGGTTCAAATCGCGTTTACTCCATGCGACAAAGCGGAGGCGGGACAGGTTTTTCTCCGGGTACTCCGGTTTTCCCTGTCTTCTTTCATTCCAGTGATACTCTCCAATATAATTTAATTTAATCGTCTGTCAGCCATTAATGATTGGCCGCTGGCCGGAGTGGCTCAGAGGGTTGAGGCGTTGGCCTTCTGACCCCAACTTGTTAGGTTCGATCGTGGCTCAGTCCGGTGGTATTTGAAGGTGCTCAAATACGTCAGCTTCGTGTCGGTAGATTTACTGGCACGTAAAATAACTCCTGCGGGACAAAATTCCGGCACCGCCGCGTCTCCGAAAACCGCAAATGTAGTTAATGGGACGTAAAGCAAGTCATACTATTATTATTAATCATTTCACCAGAGGAGTCCGACAGGCTTCGGCAGCGGCCAGATTAGCCTTCATTCATTCCATTCCTGAGCTTGTTGAATGAATGAAAACAGAATGAGGATTTTCACATTGTACTCGGAATAAAATTTCAACATATTAGACCTTTACAAGATATTAGAATCATTCCGTATTTGCGGTTTTCACTTTACAAAGGTGAAAAATGACAGTATCCTCCTAATTCAGTACAATAAATATTCCGTCATTAGACGGAGAAAACAAATTCAAACATTTTTCGGCTCGTTTGAGCCATCTTCAGTGAAAAATGAGGGGAGATTTGAAATAATTTACATAATATAAGTTGAAAAAATGCTAAAAACACAATGAAGGAGCAAATGAAAAAACAAACAAAAGAGAGCCTAGACGGAAACAAAATTAGCACAAATATACAATATTTACATCAATATGCTCCTTCATTATGTTTTTTTAGCATTTTTCAACTTATATTATGTAAATTATTTCAAATCTCCCCTCATTTTTCACTGAAGATGGCTCAAACGAGCCGAAACATGTTTGAATTTGTTTACTCCCTCTAATGACGGAATATTTATTGTATTGAATTAGGAGGATACTCTCATTTTTCACCTTTGTATTAGGCCTTGTTCAGAACATATAGAAGAGATGTAGAGCGAAAATTACCAGGATCTGAACCTAATATGCTGTACGTTTGTTTCGTGTAAATGCGGTCATCAAGATTCGCGCATAACGGGCAGCTTGTGTGTACTCTGCCGTGTGATGGCAGTACTGTTAGTCCTGTGTCTGAGGTCATTTCTAATGTAACAAATATGACCTAGGTTACCACAGGTGAATGGTAGAGCATCCGACGTGAAAACGTGAAATCGGATGTCGTTCGCATCCCAGTTTTGTAGCCTACTATATGTACTGAATACCTGCTAATAACCTGAAAATATATTTAGAGAACAAGCTGTATTATTTATATGTTATATGTATAATATGCGTACAATACTTAATAGCTCTAGACTTCAACAAATTCATATTGTCCAGGTTACCGTAGGCACCAGTTCTTATCTCTATCGATTTATTTCTCCACTTTCTCTTAACAATGTTGAATAATTTAGCAATTCTTCTCGGGTGCATCCACTCTCTGTTCAATAACTTTACAACGATATATAACTGAGTTATCAATTTTCCTCCTGTCCTCCTCACCCATAAATTTCTCTCGTATTTCCCTTGTCTCTAAGCAATCTTTTATAAGATGTGACCATCCCATTCCTTTAGAACATAATAAAAAAGCGTTCTCATCCTAATTATGTCCGACTCGTTGGCTGAATGGTTAGCGTACTGGCCTTCGGTTCAGAGGGTCCCGGGTTCGATTCCCGGCCGGGTAGGGGATTTTAACCTTCAATGGTTAATTCCAGTGGCTCGGGCGCTGGGTATTTTTGCTGTCCCCCAACATCCCTGCAGCGCACACACAACACATAACACTATCCTCCAACATAATAAAACGCGGTTACCTACACATGGTAGATGCCGCCCACCCTCATCGGAGAGTCTGCCTTACAAGGACTGCAATCGGCTAGAAATAGCCACGCGAAAAATATCCTTATTATGTCTGTATGGTTTATTTTGTGTACTCCCATTAACCATCATGTTATTCCCTTCATTTCTCTTTTTGTTATATTATCTACATTTATCCTCATTCTACGAATTACATTACAAAAATCCGCTAGTGATCTTTTATTTTTACACTTTGAATCAATGTTTTGCTTTACAGTGTCCTTAACTCTTAGGACTATGTTTTGCATACTTTTTGCTGCTTTTCCTGTAGTACCCCATTCCTACCGTTTCCAAAATGTTCCTTACACCATCCATCCAGTATCCTTGGTTATGATATTTCATTTGGTGTTGGCAGGCTACCTGTAACACTTCGCCTCCTGCTCCCAACTTCGGTCTTCACCAATACCAAATTATATTTTTTACAATATCTTCTTGTAGACTTACATCATTAGAGGCTGCCTGGCCGAGGCGGTAAAGGCGTGCTCGGTTTCATCCGAAAGGACGTGGATTCGAATCCCCGTCAGGAAGTCGTAAAATTTAAGAAACGAGATTTCCACTTCCGGAGGTGCATATGGCCCTGAGGTTCACTCAGCCTACACCAAAAATGAGTACCAGTTAATTCCTGGGGGCAAAGGCGGCCGGGCGTAGATCTAACCACTCTACCCCATCACGTGCCTAGGTTAACAATGGTGGAAGCCTTTACCTTCCACTCCTCCAAGGACCTTCATGGCCTGTACGGAGGTAACTTTGCTTTGCTTTGCTAGACTTACATCATTGCACATCATTCTTACACCACAATTAGCTGTACAATTATTAATTTGGCAAATTTACTTGTGAATACCTCAAGTGTAGGAACTTTTTCTTCAACTCCCCAGATCTCTGCTCCGTAGTATTCAAAACACATGGATACAGGCAGGCAAAATGACCCTGTGATGTGGAGGTCGACGGGAGGTGTGGAACTAAAGCCTTAGACAGGACAATGGGATGAGCACTGGTATGAGGGCACAGTGAACATTATATCTTGGGGTGGGCTAAATAATAATAATAATAATAATAATAATAATAATAATAATAATAATAATAATAATAATAATAATAATAATAATAATAATAATAATAATAATAACACTCAACAGGAAGGGACTTATGGAAAAACTTGAAATCCGGGAAAAAAGATAATGAGGAAGATTCTGGGGCCAGTCAAGGAAGGTGGCGGTTATAAAAGACGGCCTAACCAAGAGCTCTGCAAGTACTGTGAAAGAATAACGAATGTAGCAAGGAAGAGATGCCTAGCATTCTATGGGCACATCTATAGGATGCATCCTACCAGGTTGACCAACCGGATTCTCAGCTACTGGCAAAATAGGAAGACCAAGTCACCATGGTTGATGGAAGTGGATAAAGATCTACAGGAAATGGGAATAACAGAAGGAAACTTAAAGGATCGGACAACACTCAGGAAGATACTTAAAGATACTTAAACATAAGGAGTTCCAGGACAGACTACCAACGAAGAAGACTGGCGCCCTTTGGACGAAGGAGAGGAAGGAGCAACACAGCCTGAGGATGCGCAACTACTGAGCAAACATCAAAGCCCATTCCAAAATGTAATAGTTGAATGTCGTGGTCCTTAGCTGGCCTATACGAAACAAGAATAATAATAATAATAATAATAATAATAATAATAATAATAATAAAAGATTAAACAATAAAGGAGACAACCCATCTCCTTTATTGTTTAATCTTGTTTTGAGAAAAGTGATTAGGACTCGGGAAAAAGAAGTTAAAGGAATAACCCTGGCAGATTACAGTGTTTGGCCTTCGCTGATGACTTACCAGTGTTAATACAAATATAATGGTCCGTTATTGGACATTATAAATTTTCCAGCTAACTCATTCTTGGTTGCCTGCGTTTCGTCCTGGTGTGCTAAGTTAGGCTCGTCAGTTGGGACTTAGCACACCACCCAAGACGCAAGGCTAGTGCATACCGTGGAGGCCACTGCATAGGCTATTTGAAGCCACCAGCAGTGCCAATGCACTCATTTACTCATTCGGGACAAATATTTTAGGTTCCCGATGGGAATCAACATCTATATCATTTACCAGTGTTATCCAATAAAAGAGAGGAAGCGATTTCATCACTTGAAAAACTCCATGACATTACATCCAGGGCAGGAGGCCAGATCTCATATCAGAAAACTCACTACTTGGAAGGATCCCTTCGGTACCCTAGACAGATAACCAATCAACATCCAATGTGGCAAAATATCCCTGGGAGAAGTCATCCAGCCTTCAGGACTCAATCGTGAAGTAAACAAAGAAAGCATATTTAAACTGCAAAGAGCATACCGACTCACTTGGAGCAGATATAATAATAAATCTATATCCCGAAATGCAAAATTAAGGCATTATAACACTGTAATGAAGCCTGAAGCACTATGTGCATCTGAAACACTGATCATTGGGGGCAGATCATTGATTAAAAATGTAGAAAAGCAAGAAAGAAAAATCTCAAGGAAAAGTTTTGGACCAGTCTGCACAGGGGGATTTTGGGTGATAGGGATATCTCATGACCTGTATCAACACTCAGAGAAAATCTCAGACACATTTAGGAAAAGCCGTTTGAAATTTTATGGACATATTCTCAGAATGAGTAATCAGAGATTGACCAAAGGAGTAGTGAACCTTGCCCTCTCAATGAAAGTAAAAAACAAATAGCTGCTCGAAGATCTTTAGGAAATACGCATCACAGATTACATTGTGTTAGACAGAAAATTAGTCGACAATCACAGATTTGCACACCATCCAAGCACTACCACCAACAAAACCTGTTCAGAAGATGGCAAGAAAAGCCACAGCGAGAAGATGGAGAGAATTTGAAAGAAGAAAAAGGCAATGACTGCGGCTAAATATGTTCAATCACGCTCCTTAGTTGAGCATAACGAATGAATAACAATAATAATAATTTTTATTTTATTAGCTTCCCGAAAATTGTCAAGGCCGCCACAGGGACAACGCATTATCATTATGTGGATTTGAACGTTTAACGTTGAACAAAGAAGTGAACAAGAGGAACTGGAAATGAAGGAAAGGAAAATAATTAGAATAATCTTGGGACCCCAAAAGAATAAAGATATTTGGATGAAAAGAAAAAAATAAAGACCTTTACTGCAATATAGAGAATGTAGTGGTGTAGTGGTTAATGCGATTAGCAGCCACCTCCCAGAGGCCCAGGTTCGATTCCCGGCCTTGCCACGAAATTTGAAAAGTAGTACTAGGGCTGGATCGGGGTCCCCTCAGCATCGGTAGGTCAACTGAGTAGAGGGGGATCGATTCCCACCTCACCCATCCTCGAAGTGGTTTTCCGTGGTTACCCACTTCTTCTATCTAACTTAAGGCCACGGTCGCTTCCTTCCCTCTTCCTTGTCTATTCCTTCTAATCTTCCCATCCCCCCCCCCACAAGGCCCCTGTTCAGCATAGTAGATGAGGCCGCCTGGGCGAAGTGCTGGTCATTCTTCCCAGTTGTATCCCACGACCCAATGTCTCACGCTCCATGACACTGCCCTTGAGGCGATAGAGGTGGGGTCCCTCGCTGAGTCTGAGGGAAAAGCCAACCCTGGAGGGTAAACAGATTAAAAAAGAAAGAAAGGTTAAAAGGCGAGGACTGCAATTTTATGGTCGCCTTCACAGAAAGAACAACGACAAGTTAACTAAGAAGATTTTTGATTACATCTCCAAATTAAACTTGTATAAATAAAGCCAAAGGAGCTTTTGTACAGTCACGACCAATATGGAGATCTCCTCACATTCGTATAAAAACGAAGCTAAGGATATTCAACTCAAATGTTAAATCTGTGCTACTGTATGGAAAGTGGCCAAATATATTACCACAAGGATACAGACTTTTATAAATCGTTGTTTGAGGTACGTTATGAGAATATGGTGGCCAAAGACTATCTCAAACAAAGACCTTTGGGAGGCTACAAGTCAAAGTCCTATACAGGAACAGATAATGAGAAGAAAATGAAGATGGACCACACCCTGAGAAGACCACAAGAAAGTATCACAAGGCAGGCATTGAGCTGGAATCCATAAGGTAGTCGCAGGCAAGGCAGATAGAGAATTACCTGGAAGAAAACTATAGGCAGGGAGATTGCTGGAGTTAACAAGACATGGAGGGAGGTGAAAGCATTGACGACAGCTAGAACAAGCTGGAGAAATTCCGTCGAAGCCCTATATTCCACCTGGAATTAAAGGAAATAAGTCAAGTCTCCAGATTAAAACACACCATCGGCTGGCTGGAAGAGATGCCATGGAATCTACAAAGACTGATGATCGCAGATGACATCATAACTATCAGGCAGTGTTGCCAATCCATAAATCTTTTCTCCGCTGAATTTTAGTTGAAAATCCGCTAAATTCCGCTAAATTTCAAACTGAAACAAAAGAGCATATACCAGCTGTTTCAATAAAAGTGATTAACTCAACACTCACCAGTTTCAGAACAGGAGTTCATCCCCGCACTATATGCTCTGAAGCAGATGTGCTGGGTTGAGGTCCTGTGTCCTGTGGTTTTTCAAAATATATGCCGGTAGTTCACAGCAGCAAAATAGATAGGGAAATATTCAAACCTATTTCGAAAGTTATGTTCACTTTCGTTACGGTTTTCATTCCTTTTGATAAGTGCGGAAATAAATAATGCCAAACAATTTCGAATTCATATTGCACAGCTAATGGATGCAACGTCCTTGTTTCGGATTTTTGGAAAGCTCAGCCAACTAGTCTTTTAAAGTTTAATTATGCAACCACTCTTTACGAAATATCTGACTACTTTTTAACCTTTTCTTTCGACAGATAGACGTACCAAAATTAACCTAATCTCAAAAGAAATACGATATCAAACACAACACTACTCGGCTCATCAAGAATACAGTAACGAATGCAACAAATTCTGACTGAGACTGTGGACCAGAGCTGGTCTAGGAAACGATTGGTAGTATGCAGCATAAGTCCAATACAACGGGATTAAGTAGACTATTATACCGTAGTAAGTTCTATATTATTTTTTCTTCTGGTGATGAAAGGTAAGAGAAGTAGAGGTAGACCAAGACGACGATGGTTAGACTCTGTTTCTAACGATTTAAAGATAAGAGGTATAGAACTAAATGAGGCCACAACACTAGTTGAAAATCGAGGATCGTGGCGACGTTTAGTAAATTCACAGAGGCTTGCAGACTGAACTCTGAAAGGCATAACAGTCTATAATGATAATGTATGTATGTATGTATGTATGTATGTATGTATGTATGTATGTGATATTGTTACCGCTGAAAATCGGTAAAAGAAGTTCGAAAATCCGTCAAAAAATCCGCTGTCCGCTAAATGGAAAATTTATCCGCTGCTCCATTTAAAAATCCGCCACATTTGGCGGAAAAATCCGCTGAGTTGGCAACACTGCTATCAGGGTGGACTTCCGGCGACAGGCCACTTCTGTGGAATTTTTTGCTTTTGCAACTTCGAGGTCAACCTCGCAGTGTTATT
This sequence comes from Anabrus simplex, assembly GCF_040414725.1. Lineage (NCBI taxonomy): Eukaryota > Metazoa > Arthropoda > Insecta > Orthoptera > Tettigoniidae > Anabrus > Anabrus simplex. The sequence goes on from NC_090272.1 coordinate 223,580,522, forward strand.
GGAGGACCAGCCGACGTTTGAGGTACTTCTGGGAAGAAAAGAAAAATACACATACTGTACTAACATAGCCGTAGGTTCTAAGCGCTCTGTAACTGGACAAATTCTTTAATAATGCTGAGTGAGTGGCTGTGTGGAGATAGTGCGTTCGAACCCCACTGTCGGCAGCCCTCAAGGTGGCTTTTCCTGGTTCCCCATTTTCACACCACGCAAATGCTGGGGCTGTACCTTAATTAAGGTCACGGTCTTTTCCGTCCCCCTCCTTTCTTATCGTCTCTATAATACCTATCTGCGTCGGTGCGCTAAGAAAAGGTACTGGATAACGATATTCGTTTATCGTTGTTTTTCTGGGATCCCTGGAACAATACAGGATCATTTTCTGTTTTGGGCGTAGTTTTAAGGAAAGGCCCCTTCCCTGATAGCATGTTATTTTCATGTGAAAGTTCCACCTCGTGAGCCATCGGGATTCGAACTGCGGCTGGGTGGAAAGCCAGGTGGTCCAAAACAACATTTATCTCCACTGACGTTCTTTTTCACAAAGACTCTGAGCACACTGTATCGAATACGGGCCGAGATAAGATTTCGTCGATAGTGGATCTGAGTGCTTCCTGTTCCCTTTCCGAGCAAGTTGGCTACGCGAGAAGACCGGGAAGTGGCGGTTATTATGTGATAGGTCTTACATTCCACAAACTACTTAGCGCCGCTTTAAGAAACGGGGGTTAAACCTTAACCTCATTTTACACAATTTTAACTCTGAATTTGACTATTAATTATGTTTTATAGAGGAGAGTTCATTTCAGCTGTAGGTTAACCTTTCACCTGGGTTAAACTGTTAACTCGAGGCTAACACTTTAAATGTTACTTTGTTTAGACAGGTTAAATGGTGTTCCTAACAGAAATAAGCCTATAAGGACTTTCAAAATTTATCTGAGGAACGATTTCTGAAGAGGTATAAGATTGTCAAAATCCGTCGTCAGTAAGGTCATCGATGGAATTTGCGAGAGGTTGGAATACACAGTCCGCCTCTGTGGTGTAGTGGTTAGCGTGATTAGCTGCCACCCCCGGAGGTCCGGGTTCGATTCCCGGCTCTGCCACGAAATTTGAAAAGTGGTACGAGGGCTGGAACGGGGTCCACTCAGCCTCGGGAGGTCAATTGAGTAGAGGTGGGTTCGATTCCCACCTCAGCCATCCTCGGAGTGGTTTACCGCGGTTTCCCACTTCACCTCCACGCGAATGCCGGGATGGTACCTAATTTAAGGCCATGGCCGCTTCCTTCCCTCTTCCTTGTCTATCCCATACAATCTTCCCATCCCTCCACAAGGCCCATGTTCAGCATAGCAGGTGAGGCCACCTGGGCGAGGTACTGGTCATTCTCCCCAGTTGTATCCCACGATGAAGATTCTGAAGCTCCAGGACACTGCCCTTGAGGCGGTAGAGGTGGGATCCCTCGCTGAGTCCGAGGGAAAAGCCGAACCTGGAGGGTAAACAGATGATGATGATGATGATTATGATGATTTTACACCACGGGTCGTTCCATACAGTTTAATTGTAGGAGAGAAGCTTTGGGTATCAAAAGCTACGGTCTGCAGTGTCTGCAGCTATAGCATTAATATTTTTATAGAACTGTTCAAATTGCTCGCTAGGTTGGACTGTTAAGAGCGAGAAAAGCTACTAAATTTCCTTGTAATTTTCCCGTGCTTCCTTTTTTCTTTTAAAGTTATAGCATCAGTCTTCTCGCATTCCATAACTGAGTAACTATCACAATGAGGATGTTTTTTTTTTACAAAGTAGAGACAGTTGTGTCTCTCATTCTCCTTTGGATCTCTTCAATTTTCTTTTCAATCGCTGCCATCAGACAAAAGGAGGTTTTTAATCCAGAGATGTGGTTTCTGCAGAAGGGAGCTCCACCACACTCGATGCTAGCCGGCCGTCCCCATCCGAATGAGATACATCCTGGAACATGGACAGGACGACGAGGACCTGGCCACCGGGCTTCTTCCTGTGGGGGCATTTGAAAGAAATATTTTACGCTCAAGCACCACAAAATCCCGAGCATATACCAAGCAGGTCATCAGTTCGAGCATTTGCTAAACATTGTCTTTGTAGTTTGGTTCCCCCTTTTTCATCATCATCATCATCTGTTTACCCTCCAGGTTCGGTTTTTCCCTCGGACTTAGCGAGGGATCCCACCTGTACCGCTTCAAGGGCAGTGTCCTGGAGCTTCAGACTTTTGGTAGGGGGATACAACTGGGGAGTATGACCAGTACTTCTCCCAGGCGGCCTCACCTGCTATGCTGAACAGGGGCCTTGTGGAGGGATGGGAAGATTGGAAGGGATAGGCAAGGAAGAGGGAAGGAAGCGGCCGTGGCCTTAAGTTAGGTACCATCCCGGCATTCGCCTGGAGGAGAAGTGGGAAACCACGGAAAACCACTTCCAGGATGGCTGAGGTGGGAATCGAACCCACCTCTACTCAGTTGACCTCCCGAGGCTGAGTGGACCCCGTTCCAGCCCTCGTACCACTTTTCAAATTTCGTGGCAGAGCCGGGAATCGAACCCGGACCTCCGGGGGTGGCAGCTAATCACGCTAACCACTACACCACAGAGGCGGACTCCCCCTACTTGCTATTCCGTATTTATCCGGCCCTGATGTCAGATCGGTCCTTCGTAGGCCACATACATTGTCATTCACTGAAAATATGCATAAAGGACGATATTTCACGTACATTGAGGTTTTTTTTTAAAGTCCTCGGCCGTGTTGAAACACCGGATCCCGTGAGATCTCCGAAGTTAAGCAACATTGGGCGTGGTCAGGAGTTGGATGGGTTGCCACGCGCTGTTGGTGGGGGGGTAAGGGAATGGAGGAGCGGAAAGGAACCGGCCACCCTACCGCACGTAAACTCCGGCTCAGGAACACCTCTTCGGAGGTTCGGACCTGCCGTCGGGCAGAACAACCCTTACCTTACCTCGGCCTGGATACAAACCTCCCACCTCACACGCAAGACCTGCCCGCTTTCCTTGACCTTAACGACGCTATACTGCACTGCTACGCAATGTGTGCAGATTATAGCTCAAGTAGCGGTGACAATGCCCACTTCGTGTTTCGCAGACGTTTCATTTTCATGTAATTTACAAAGCGCATTCATAATTGCCATTGTTTAGTAATGCTACAGCTTAGCGTCTTCCTATTATGGTTAGGCATTATGTGTTTATCTTTGCTAAGCGTACCAGAAAGCACAGTGCACAAATATGGCGATGAAACCACGTCCGCCTCTGTGGTGTAGTGGTTAGTGTCATTAGCTACCACCGTTGGAGGCTCGGGTTCGATCCCCGCCTCTGCCACGAAATTTGAAAAGTGGTACGAGGGCTGGAACGGGGTCCACTCAGCCTCTGGAGGTCAACTGAGTAGAGGTGGGTTCGATTCCCACCTCAGCCATCCTCGAAGTGGTTTTCCGTGGTTTCCCACTTCTCCTCCAGGCGAATGCCGGGATGGTACCTAACTTAAGGCCACGGCCGCTCCCTTCCCTCTTCCTTGTCTATCCCCTCACAAGGCCCCTGTTGAGAGCACAGCAGGTGAGTGTCGTCTCAAAACTCACGAGTTTCAAAACTCACGAATTCCAGGAAGAGGATTAGAAAGAGTTTCTCTACCTGCGCCAGTCTCAAAACTCATGAGCAAGGCCAGTCCTTCTTTGAATGGATAAATGCCCACCCTATTAGTGATAGGATAATCGAATACTTTCTTTTTCCTGTTTGTTTTACGTCGCACCGTCACAGATAGGTCTTATGGCGACGATGGGATAGGAAAGGCCTAGGAATGGGAAGGAAGCTGCCGTGGTCTGGTGTGAAAATGGAAAACCGCGGAAAACCATCTTCAGGGCTGCCGACAGTGGGGTTCGAACCCACTATCTCCCGGATGCAAACTCACAGCTGCACGCTCCTAACCGCACGGCCAACTCGCCCAGTTCGAATACCTTTAATAATCAAATAACTTCCGTCGGATTATTTAAATAATCGAATGAATAATCAAATCAAATAATCGAATGAGTTTCAAATATCACTCAGTTATATCGCGCGGAATAATAGGATGCGTCATGGATATATTTTTTCCGGTTTAAATGTGTCTGATAGATAACCGATTGAAGTAAACGAATAGATGGACACTTACGAAAATTATAAATACGCCTAGTCCGCCTCTGTGGTGTAGTGGTTAGCGTGATTAGCTGCCACCCCCGGAGGTCCAGGTCGATTCCCGGCTCTGCCACGAAAATTTGAAAAGTGGTCCGAGGGCTGGAACGGGGTCCACTCAGCCTCGGGAGATCAACTGAGTAGAGGTGGGTTCGATTCCCACCGCAGCCGTCCTCGAAGTGGTTTTCCGTGGTTTCCCACTTCTCCTCCAGGCGAATGCCGGGATGGTACCTAACTTAAGGCCACGGCCGCTTCCTTCCCTCTTCCTTGTCTATCCCTTCCAATCTTCCCATCCCTCCACAAGGCCCCTGTTCAGCATAGCAGGTGCGGCCGCCTGGGCGAGGTACTGGTCATTCTCCCCAGTTGTATCTCCCGACCAAGAGTCTGAAGCTCCAGGACACTGCCCTTGAGGCGGTAGAGGTGGGATCCCTCGCTGAGTCCGAGGGAAAAGCCGAACCTGGAGGGTAAACAGATGATGATGATGATAAATACGCCTTTTTCCAAATGAACCTCCCAAATGTTGAAACTAAATGAGTGAATTAACTGTCTTGCTCTCTGATATCTCTAAATAAAATTCCTTATTAAAGTAATTGCCGCCTTCTGGCCGCATTTTGGAACTAAGTCCCAGTACTAACAACTGACAGTTTCTTTTAACTAGCAGCGGGCAATATACCTACCGGTACTTTAATTTTATGGCATCCAGCTGCTTGCATAAATTGTTAGCATGCTGGCCTTTGGTCCAAGGGGTCCAGGATTCCCGGGTTCGATTTCCGGTCGGGTGGGAGATTTTAACTTTCATTAGTTAATTCCTATGGCTCGGGGACTGGGTGTTCGTGCCATCTTCAGCATTAGACATCATCTTAGGTAGGGCCTCATCCTCACAGACGTGCAGGTCGCCTATACGGCGTCAACTCTGAAGACCTGCACGAGACCTCCCCGGAGGCCACACGTCATTATTCTAAATTTATGTGAAAGGGAAAAATGCATTATATTTACTTTAAGACAACAGCAAAATATTTTTAAAATAATGATAATAATACACCTCGGTCTCTTTCATTCACTAACCATTATTTTCCACCGTCGGTTGGGGTGGCAGAATAACATTCACAGTATCCCCTGCCTGTCGTAAGAAGCGATTAAAAAGGGGCCCCAGGAGCTAGTAAATTATTTAAGAAAATAGATAAACAACTTATAGGCAATCTGCTACCTGGGTGACTGCCCTATGTCGGTGGAAAAACATGGGTTGAAGGGAAGCGTGAGTCACCTCATCCCTCCCGCAGTCATCGCAAGCACCTGCTGTCCGGATTCGTGAATTTTGAGACTCATTTGATTGTTTACTTTAGCTACCAGTTTGTAGTCGTGAGTTTCGCTACTAACTGTTACTAATTATAGCCCGTGAGTTTTGAGACTCGTGAGTTTTGAGACTCGTGAGTTTTGAGACGTAACCCAGCAGGTGAGGCCTCCTGGGCTAGGTACTGGTCATCCTCCCAGTTGTATTCCCCGACCCAATGTCTCACTCTCCAGGACACTGCCCTTGAGAGGGTAGAGGTGTGATCCCTCGCTGAGTCAGAGGGAAAAACCAACCCTGGATGTTAAACAGATTAAGAAAGGAAGAAAGAAAAATTTACGCAGTCTAGAATAATAATTACCATTTTATGTAACTTGTATAAATTAGAATTGCAAGAAAGATATGTGCAAGTACAGTTGAATGTGGGAAAATGTGTATGAGTGCGCGTGTGGGAGTGGTTGAGAATGAGTGTGTATAGAGGGGAATGGTAAGATAAGGGTGTATTCTGCCCTAAGGCAGGTCCGAACCTCCGCAGAGGTGTGCCTGAGCCGGAGATCACGTACAGTAGGGTGGCCAGTTCCTTTCCGCTCCTCCATTCCCTTATCCCCACCAACAGCGCATGGCAACCCGTCCAAATCTTGACCACGCCCAATGTTGCTTAACTTAATTATTTTGTGTATACTCTAATTTTTCTTACGATTTATCAGATCTCTTCATCTCTCTTTTGGGTGGAGTTAAAGGGCGTAATATCTGTACCCTCTGCATGTTGTAAGAGGCTACTAAGAGGGGAACTACTATAGAATCTCTAGCTGTTTTCGTTTTCTAGGTCTGAAAACGTATCTATGATAGTATGCTTTTCCGTGCAGCGGAGAAAATGTGAGAGTGCGATTTCTGTTAACATAAACATTATGACGTAGCTGAAATAACAAGAGCATTCATTTAAACTATGAACAAAATTTTAAGTAAACTAGCAAATAACCAGAAACAAGAGAAAGAACAATTACGGTATGAATTTTGTGTTGTTTGCTTAAAAATGCGAACTATACTTGTTCAGGTAAAATAAGATGGAATGAGCTGCTTTTAAACACATCGCATGTGCAGTAGTTCACAATTTACCCGTGTAGAGCCCATAACGACATTGAAATTTGTGCTTTATCCGAAGTTGTCGGGTAATGTCGGCATTATCCAGGTAATTCAGGTATAGCGCGGATTATCCAGTCTCCTTGCTTTACCAATAATCTATAATTTCTATATTTTCAATTAATCAACACAGATTTCTTTCTCAGTGCTCTACTGTCACCAATCTCATAAATTTCACAAGAGCTAAGTCAACTGGCCAGGTCGGTGTGATGTTTTATTCACTGACTTCGAAAAGACTTTCCATTAAATTAATCACGATATATTTTTCATAAATTGAATATATTTGGATTCAGACTTTCATTACTATGCTTATTTTGATCTTATCTCAATGGAATAATGCAATATGTAACATATAAGGGGCACTCATAAAGAACATACGATGTCTTTTATGGAATTCCTCAGGGCTCCAATCTCGGACCTTTGTAATTTTGCATTTATCAATGATTTTTCTGAGAGAGTGGAACGTTCCATCTGTCCATTATATACTGCAATAATGTATATAAGTATACTATATTTTATATACCGTCGCTGCACCTGCGGAAACCGCTATTTGATAATATTTTCAGAAAAATACTGACCCGCAGTTCATATATTATGAAAAGAGAGAATTCATTTCACATAGTAGTTTTTTGGATTCAACGACGTCATGTTGTTATTATATTAATTAATTTTATAATTAATGTATATTCAAATGAAAACATAATAATTTCTTATTTAATTAGTATTACCAGTGTAGTAAATTATTAGCATTAATAAAATGTTTAATTATTAGTATTGTAAGTTTAGATTATTATTATTATTATTATTATTATTATTATTATTATTATTATTATTATTATTATTATTATTATTATTATTATAGTAGCGTGTTATGGGTATTAATATATGTCTTCTTTCTTTTTACTCTGTTTACCGTCCAGGGTTGGTTTATCCCTCAGACTCAGCGAGGAATCGCCCCTCTACCGCCTCAAGGGCAGCTTCGTGGAGCGCGAGACTTTGGGTTGGGGGATACAACTGGATAGGAGGACCAGGAGCTCACCCGGGTGGCCTCACCTGCTATGATGAACAGGGGCCTTGTGAGAGATGGGAAGATTGGAACGGATAGACAAAGGAAGTGAGAAGGAAGCGGCCATGGCCTTAAGTTAGGTAGCATCCCTGCATTTGTCTGGAGGAGAAGTGGGAAACGACGAATAACCACTTCGAGTATGGCTGAGGTGGGAATCAAACCCTCCGCTACTCAGTTGACCTCCCGAGGCTGAGTGGACCCCGTTCCAACCCTCGTACAACTTTTCAAATTTCGTGGTGGAGCCGGGAATCGAACCTGGGCCTTTGGGGAGGGGGCAGCTAATCACACTAACCACTACACCACAGTGGCGGTCATTAATATATGTAATTATGTAAATTGCACAGTGGTACACTGTAAGCTATAAATAAATAAATAAATAAATAAATAAATAAATAAATAAATAAATAAATAAATAAATAAATAAATAAATAAATAAATAAATAAATAAATAAATAAATAAATAAATAAATAAATAAATAAATAAATACCGGGCGAGTTTGCCGTGCGGTTAGAGGCGCGCGCCTGTGAGCTTGCATCCGGGAGATAGTGGGTTCGAATCCCACTGTCGGCAGCCCTGAGATGGTTTTCCGTGGTTTCTCATTTTCACACCAGGCAAATGCTGGGGGTGCAACTTAATGAATGCCACGACCGCTTCCTTCCCACTCCTAGGCCTTTCCTATCCCATCGTCGCCATAAGACCTATCTGTGTCGCTGCGACGTAAAGCAAATAGCAATATAAATAAATAAATAAATAAATAAATAAATAAATAAATAAATAAATAAATAAATAGAGATTAATTCAATAACATAATATAGATATTCTTTCCGGACCTCTTCTCACTTTATTGAGGTGAGGACGTAGTTGGTCGGATGCCCTTCCTGCCGCCAAGCAAATGATGAACACAATGCATGTGCAGGTCTGAGTTCATTAATTTGAAGGACACTTTTGGCCCGGTTCACCTGTTTGTTTATTTAATGCGTTACTGGTATGCAGTCATCACTGAACATTTTCCTTAAAGCTCGTTGGGAACTGCACGTGTACTAAGTGAGTTCCTTGCAGGTTCTGAATGAACCGAGGGAGGCCCATCCAGTACGTTGTTTGTTGCAGTAACTTCATGATTAGTTGGTAAGACTGAGCCCAGAGCTGTGTCATCGTTATCAAGTATACGATACGTGCCATTTTGCAACATCACTCTGTTTACTTCCAGTCGGAGAAGAATAGCTCCTGGAATGTGTGTCGCGAGGCCACAGAAGGCGAAGAGATGGAGACAGCGAGTTAGAGATGCCGCCCTGGTAGACATAAATATTGTGCGAGCTTGTAAGCAGTTTAGCTTATGCCAATGACGTGGTTGTTTTAGCAGACAGTGTTGAAATCGTGCAAGCTGGTATCTTATAGCCTTAACACAATGCTGATAGTATTTGAAGAAAGCCGGTCTTTCCAAGACTGTAAGAAGGGGCTAGGGATTCCAGCCTGAAGTTAGAAGGTATCGCAGTATATCTGGATGTCATAGTTATAATTCACAAGTCACGTAGTGGTGTCGTGGTAATTTAATATGAACCAAGCAGCTGGGCTAGAGGTTAGAGTCACGCAGCTGTGAGCTTGCATTCCGGAGATAGTGAGTTCGATCCCTTCTCTCGGGAGCCCTGAAATGGTTTTCCGTGGTTTCCCATTTTCACATCAGGCAAATGGCGAGGATGTACCTTCATTACAGCCACAGCCACTTCCTTCCCATTTATAGCCCCTTCCTATTCCATCGTCCTCAAAAATGCTATTTGTGCCAGTGCGACGTAAAGTAACTTGTAAAAATAATGTTTAAAATGCATTTTTGAGATTTTTAACATCAAAATATAATGTGTTCATGCCAGGAAGAACTTCTAACGGTTTTCATTGTTCTGACATTAGTCGCTTTGCTTAATTCGAAAATGTTAAATTTTGACTTGTAAATCTTTACCAGGTTATAATAAATAACACACACATTTTCATTAAAAAATATGTAGCAAGTGTATTTTTGAGAGGCAATCATGTGAATTGCTAAAGCTTTAAACTCTTTTCCTGAAAAATCAGGGATTTTGAATTGAAACCCTTTCCTTCTCGCCCATCCATTTAGATCTGTGTGTTTTCGTTATCTTCTATATTGTTCTTTATCTCTGCCTCTACACACTTTCTCTGCAATCAAGAAAATACCGCATGGGGATCACTGAAGGTATCTAGGTGGTAATATAAGAAAAAAATTCCCAGGGGCGAGTTACATCTAGCTATTCAGATGTTTAAGTACACATTTAACTTATCTTACGTGAAGGATTAGCCCAGACAGTCTTGCTTTTGTAGTGTTGTCTTGGGTACTGTCCGGGGTTGAAAAATATCCAGGCTTTCGGGAATGAAATAAAAATAAAAATCCACAGCCTGTTATAATCATTCGACCGGGTCTGGAATGGAATCGATGAATCCTCTATCTAGCGGCGAGGATAGGAATTGTGCCGGCTGCCGAAGACCGCAACTTGCACTCGTCTGGGGCAATAATTAAATGACTGACAGATGAAATGAAATTATATTGGAGAGTGTTGCTGGAATGAAAGAAGACGGGGAATAAAGGAGAACCCGGAGAAAAACCTTTCCCAACTCCGCTTTGTCCAGCACAAATCTTACATGGAGTGACCGGGATTTAAACCATGGAACCCAGCGGTAAAGGGCCAGCGCACTGTTGCCTGACCTCTTTCGGGAATCTGATCTTGAAAATAGCTGTTGTGACCGGCAAAAAAATGCTGTCGAAATAAATGTATTCAGTTATTCTTCTTCTTCTACTGATACTCGCGCTTTTCACACATTTACGGGATGGCGGGAGCGAACTGTGTCGCACATGTGGATTCGCTCTGTTTTGCAGCCGGATTCCCTTCCTGACTCCAAACCTATATGGGGGAATATAAACACTCTTGGGTGTTACTGTGGTAGTTGGTCGAGTGTTGTCTGGATATGAAGAAGAGAGTGTTGGGACAAACAAAACAAAAAAAAATCCTGACAAGGCAGGGAACGGACCCCGGGACTCTCTGAACCGACGGCCTCAAAGCTGACCATTCAGCCAATGAACCGGACGTCGAAAAAATATTTTCACTGATGGGGAATATTTAGGCTGCAGTATACACTAGTATACACCATTAAACACTTGGTGAATATTAAAATAAATTGAAAGGTTTCATGTTGTGAACGTCACGATGTCTAGTGGAATATATAACACTCAGGTACGGTACCTACAACATGATAATAATGCAGCCATCATCTTATGTCTGAGAGAGGTTTGTTAGGAGGAAATTCTACGCTAAAGGTCATCAGTTCATTTCAATATAACATGAAATGGGATCAAAGATAGTAGTTAATGTTAATATTTTGACGTAAATGTGTCTTTTAGTTGGGGATCATCTGAAAATTTGTGTAACGCAACAAAATGTGTGACTGAAGTGTAACCATAGCAACCGTGCAGGCAGTGATGTGAGAAATGGATGGATGGCCAGACAATGTTTCCTAGCATCCGAGGAGGCAGTGATTTGAGGTATGGGTGGATGGCCAGACATTGTTTCCTAGCAACCGAGCAGGCAGTGATTTGAAGTATGGGTGGATGGCCAGACAATGTTACCTAGCAACCGTGCAGGCAGTGATGTAAGGTATGGATGGATGGCCAGACACTGTTTCCTAGCAACCGAGCAGGCAGTGATTTGAGGTATGGGTGGATGGCCAGACACTGTTTCCTAGCAACCGAGCAGGCAGTGATTTGAGGTATGGGTGAATGGCCAGACAATGTTTCCCAGCAACCGAGCAGGCAGTGATTTGAGGTATGGGTGGATAGCCAGACACTGTTTCCTAGCAACCGTCCAGGCAGTGATGTAAGGTATGGATGGATGGTCAGACACTGTTTCCTAGCAACCGAGGAGGCAGTGATGTGAGGTATGGGTGAATGGCCAGACAATGTTTCCTAGCAACCGAGCAGGCAGTGATTTGAGGTATGGGTGGACGGCCAGACAATTTTACCTAGCAACCGTGCAGGTTGTGTCTTATGGCTGATTGCCATCTGAAATTGGCAGCCGTTGATGACTGACCATGAACGGGAGCCATATTTATGGTCATTTGATTTTTACAAAGGGAATTTTTTTCCCTTGTAAATTCAAAGTCTTCGTGTTTTCCAAGTTTCGCCTTCAATTTAGATAACAGTTTACATCATTTATTGATTTTTAAACTATAAAATAGCCGTAACTGATAAGTTTTTATGAAATACATTTTCTTTCCTTCTTTTTCTTTCTTTCTTTCTTAGTTCGTTTACCGTCCAGGGTTGGTTTTTCCCTCGGCCTGGGCGAGGGATCCCATCTCTACTGCCTAAAGGGCAGTGTTGTGGAGAGTGAGACATTTGGTGGAGGATACAACTGGGATAGAGGACCAGTACCTCTCCCAGGCAGTATCACGTCCTACGGTGAACAGGCGCATTGTGGGGGATGGGAAGTTTGGACGTGATATTCAGGGAAGAAGGAGAAAAGCGGAGAAGAAGTGGGAAAACACGGAAAACGACTTCGAGAATGGCTGAGTAGACACCGTTCAAGTCCTCGTATCACCTTTTAAATTTCGTGGCAGAACTGGGAATCGAACCCGGGCCTCCGGGGGTGGGAGCTAATTACGCTAACCACTACACCACAGACGCGGACGGAAGTAATACTTTCAGTACAAAATTAACTCATTTGAAGGTTTTTTCTAAATAGGAAATTAGTTCGAGGCTTTTGCCGGGCTGAACAGCTCAGACGGTGGAGCGCAACTTGGCAGGTTCGATTCTGACTCAGTCCGGTGGTATTTGAAGGTGGTCAAGTACGTAAGCCTCGTGTCGCTAGATTTTCTGGCACTTAAAAGAACTCCTGAGGGAAAAAATTCCAGCACTTCGGCGTCTTTGGAAACCATAGAAATGTAGTTAGTGGGACGTAAAAGACATCACATAATTATTAGTATGAGTCGTTTAAAGGAATGGAACGTTAGGTAGTAAGGAACCAATTGCAAGTGTGTTCTGAATTAGATCCGAAGTAAGACACAGTAAAGTTAACGTAGAGCGTTATAGTAAGAAAAAAAGTATGAGAACGCATGAAACTTACATCATCATCATCATCATCATCATCATCATCGTCATGAGCATTCACTCTTCAGTGAGTTAAATAATGTCTTCTGAATGCATCAAGGTCAGCGATTATGGGTGGTTAGATGCCTAAAGAAACAAATTCTACAATTACAAGTACTGCTCAGTGCTGGCACATAAAAACTGCCACAGCTCCTTGTTGTTATATAACTTGGCGGTCATTTCTTCTCTGTTTGTTTTTCGCTCTTCTCTGCAAACTCGCGCCTTCGCCGCTGTTGTTGAAATCGTTGCGCGTCTTCATGGACAGGGCGTCGCAGCGCCACATCAGTTGATCCGATGCTACATACTCTCCACTGTCGAAGTCAATATGTACTCCTTCATATTAGACTGTAGAATATCCTTGGAGTTCTTCTTTTCTTCTCCTTGATTACGCTTTCCGTTCTTCAATTGGTAAGCTTACAATATATAGTTGAGTAAACAGGCAACTTTCCAACTTAATGTTAAAATGTTAATATTCCGGAAAATATATCAATATCATACACAGCACAACAGTCCTTACACCCCTCTAAACATCTGTAATTAATATGGCCCGGATGTTTATGCAGTAATAGGTTTGAATGCAAACTTACTGAAGCGAGTAACAACTACAGGCTACCTGCACGACGGTAATGCTATGAGGTTTGCATAAACATTAGAGGTTCTAATGGGCCGAACCCCTGATGTTTATGCAAATCTCATAGCATTACCGTCGTGCAGGTAGACTCTCCTTGTTACTCGCTTCAGTAAGTTTACATTGTAACCTATTACTGGGGTTAAAAAATCCCACTTGTACATTTTCTCCGCTATACGGAAAAGCATTGAATCATGGATATATCTTCGGGCTAAGAAGAGAGAGGGCACAGATTCTTTGACTGTTCCGCTCCTAGAAGCCTCTTGCGACATGCAGTGGTACAGGTAGTGCATCTTTTCACTCCACCCACTGGCGACATAAAGAGTTCCGATAAATCGAAAGGAAAATTAGTCTCTCCACAAAAGAATGGTAAGACTAATGAATTATGAGAAAGTGAACGACATTCTAGACCTCGTGAATATAATACTAATCTCATTTTACAATTTTCTTTACGTCGCACCGACACAGATAGGTGTTATGGCGACGATGGAAGAGGAAAGCCCTAGGAGCAGGAAGGAAGCGACATTGGTTCTGATTATGGTACAGCCCCAGCATTTGTCTGGTGTGAAAATGGGAAAACACGGAAAGCCTTCGTCAGGGCTGCCGACACTGGGGTTCGAATCCACTACCCTCCGAATGCAAGCTGACAGCTAAGTGACCCAAGCCGCACATCTCTGTAAACTATTATTATTATTATTATTATTATTATCATCATCATCATCATCATCTGTTTACCCTCCAGGTTCGGCTTTTCCCTCGGACTCAGCGAGGGATCCCACCTCTACCGCCTCAAGGGCAGTGTCCTGGAGCTTCAGACTCTTGGTCGGGGGATACAACTGGGGAGTATGACCAGTACTTCGCCCAGGCGGCCTCACCTGCTATGCTGAACAGGGGCCTTGTAGGGGGATGGGAAGATTGGAAGGGATAGGCAAGGATGAGGGAAGGAAGCGGCCGTGGCCTTAAGTTAGGTACCATCCCGGCATTCGCCTGGAGGAGAAGTGGGAAACCACGGAAAACCACTTCGAGGATGGCTGAGGTGGGAATCGAACCCACCTCTACTCAGTTGACCTCCCGAGGCTGAGTGGACCCCGTTCCAGCCCTCGTACCACTTTTCAAATTTCGTGGCAGTGCCGGGAATCGAACCCGGACCTCCGGGGGTGGCAGCTAATCACGCTAACCACTACACCACAGAGGCGGCCTATTATTATTATTATTATTATTATTATTATTATTATTATTATTATTATTATTATTATTATTATTATTATTTCTCCGTTAGGGTCTTCTAGGGACCACGAGACAATTTCAAGGCTTTATCCTTTGTTGTTCCTTCTTCTTCCTCTCCCAGTACTCCTTCATCTGCTCACTATACCTCCTTTTCCTCCCCTCGGACCATTTGAACCCGTTTTCTTTCCCTGCCGACCTTGGAATCCTTCCATGTTTAACACTTTGTTTCTAAAAATCTCTCTCTGTTGGGTCTTCTTCCCTTATGTTTCTTTCCAAATCTTTCTTGACTTCGTGTATCCATATTGTTGTTGACTTTTTGTTCCAAAGATATTTGAAGATCTGTTTGATTAACCTGTTTTCACCCATTCTTTATAAATGTCCATAAAATATCAGTCTCCTCTTCCGCATTGTATCTGTTATATTTTCTATGTTCCGCTATATTTCTTCATTACTTCTTGATTTCCAGAGTTCTGTAGTTCTTAGCGGAGCGAGTATTTTCTGTAATAATATTTATTATTATTAGCGCGCCCTGTGGTGTAGAAGTAGCGTGCCTGTCTCTTATTCCAAGGCCCCGGATTCGTTCACCAGCCAGTCCAAGCATTTTAATTCTGGACTGAGTAGTAGAACGGGGTTCACTTGGTATGAGATTTTCACAAGCTCTTAGTTTCATGAAGAAAGCGCACAGTGAGAAGATGGCGCTACTGACCTGGTATACATAGACTGACAGTGGTTGCTATGGTTACAATTGTGTCAGAAAATTGATGACCCTAATTCCAGATACACCACAAACATATCTATATTAATTATGAACAACGAATTTCCTTGTGAACCTATGAACATATGTCCTACAATGGGTGGGTATTGAGGTACAGGCACTGCACATGACCACTTTCATACTAATGTTTTTGTCATCCGTCATCCGATTCGTTCATCGACTGATGATGGTGATGATGCTTGTTGTTTTAAGGGGCCTAACATCGCAGGTCATCGGCCCCTACGTTCATCGACTAGGTCACATTTGGAAGATATAGCATCATAACCTTCCACAACACACACACGTTGGCAGGTGATAATTACCAAAGTACGGTTGTCGCTAATCATTAACCTCACTTTGGACTCAACGTGTGATGTGGTTTAATCCACGCTCAACTGATAGGCCCGTACATGTTACACCGATGACTAAACGGACCAGCGTGTATCTGAGAAGGCTACACTGCCTGTAATACTGGAACATGTGCCTCTAGCAGTTCACCGCACCATGTGGGGCTCCAGCGCATTGGCCTGTCCAGTCTCCTGTCGTTAATCCACTGGAGTTTTATCTGCAAGGGACACATAAGGAGTGGGTTGACTCTGGTTAATGACATCAATAACCTGGAAAAGGGTATCAATAACACCTGTGCAGCTATTCGGCAGGACCCAGATATCTTTGCCAGTCCATGTTGAGGCTTTTCATGGCGGATACTTTGAACATCTCTAAGGTACATCTGTCCCACGTAACTCAGTACACAGCATTGTATGCCACTGGGACATGTTTTGTTGTTTTAATCACAGAAATCGCCCCACCCTTTCGTTAGTTTACTAATTATTAGATACACCCTGTATATTTGTAGGGAGTTGAGTGCTTGTGTAGCTCAGTTGTGCATCTAGATAAACGGAGTAATGTGAATTGCTGTCGCAGAGAAGAGAAAGAAACTTGCAAAATTACATTCTGAAATCAACTAAGGATGGGACATTAACAAGGCTATTATAAAAGTCATCCCCTAACAAGCCCTTGGAGTGGTGGAAGGTAAAGGCTTTCACTATCCGTGACCTTGGCACGTGGGGGAGTAGAGTGGCTAGCTCTACTCCCGGCCGCCTTTTCCCCCAGGGATTAACCTGGTACTCATTTTTGGTGTAGGGTGAGTGAACCTCAGGACCATGAGTACCTCCGGAAGTGGAAATCTCGTTTCATAAATTTTTCGACTTTCTGACGGGAATCGAACCCACGTCCTTCCGGGTGACCCGAGCATACCTTTACCGTCTCAGCCAGGCAGCTCCTAACAAGTTCATTAAACAATCCATAAACTCATTATAAATCATAATATTGTGACTATATCCGTAGTTTTTGTGTGATGACTTGTAACCTACTTGTAATTATAATTAACATAGTTCTCTTGATCCTAGTGTATGTAGAGCAACCTTCACCAATGCAGTTGACAACATGAGTCATGCAGGAGCATGACAAAGGTGCAGATGAACAGACAGCTCCTCAAGTAACGGGGTCACATATGGAACGCTCAATTTCTGGACACTTGCGCTTGTCATAACTTGAGTAACACACGCAATGTCATCGGCTGTCTGCAGGTTACTTAAGAATTGGGACACTTAACCCCACTTTATGCAGGAATTAAAGACGCACCATCTTTAAAGGAGACTGAAGGTAACGTGCGTCAGAACTTTTATTTATTCAAACTAACGAGGAACACTTAGATAGATTTCTTCAGAGGAGGGCCAAGTTCATTGATTGATTGATTGATTGAATGATTGATTGATTGATTCATTCATTCATTCATTCATTCATTCATTCATTCATTCATTTACTGTAAACCTGCGCATCTTTCAGCAATCTGTCAGAAGCATCTGTAAAAGGAAATCCAACAACTTACTCCACATTCGTGGTTAACGCTGTTTCAGCGCCTCTCATACTACTTTATATATATTCCATGCAAAGTCTAACCACCATATCATTTTATGTATCCCTCTGCTTCCTTAATCTCCACGCTTCCTTCCTTGTCCGTAACCGCACTTCCCGCATTCGTATCGCATTACCACTTCCTCTAATGCAGGGTTTCACAAACTGTTCGGATGCGGAATTTATTGAGCACATGTATCATCTTAGTTAAAAAAATATTACTGAATATTTTATTTACATTCGTCTTCAATAATAATAATAATAATAATAATAATAATAATAATAATAATAATAATAATAATAATAATAATAATAATAATGTCCGCCTCTGTGGTGTAGTGGTTCGTGCGATTAGCTACCAGTCCCGGAGGCCCGGGTTCGATTCCCGGCTCTGCCACGAAATTTGAAAAGTGGTACGAGGGCTGGAACGGGGTCCACTCAGCCTAGGGAGGTCAAATGAGTAGAGGTGGGTTCGATTCCCACCTCAGCCATCCTGGAAGTGGTTTTCCGTGTTTTCCCACTTCTCCTCCAGGCAAATGCCCGGATGATACCTAACTTAAGGCCACGGCCGCTTCCTTCCCTCTTCCTTGTCTGTCCCTTCCAACCTTCCCATCTCCCACCAAGACCCCTGTTCAGTATAGCAGGTGAGGCCGCCTGGGTGAGGTACTAGTCATCCTTCCCAGTTGTATCCCCGACCCAGAGTCTGAAACTCCAGGACACTGCCCTTGAGGCGGTAGAGGTGGGATCCCTCGCTGAGTCCGAGCGAAAAACCAACCCTGGAGGGTAAACCGACTACGAAAGAAGAAAGAAAGAAAGAAAGAAAGAAAGAAAGAAAGAAAGATAATAATAATAATAATAATAATAATAATAATAATAATAATAATAATAATAATAATAATAATAGGTAAACTCGTGTCCTCATCCTGAGGTGGTGCAGCTCTTTTCAGGCACACCCTCAAAGGAGGTGAGCTGCATGTAGCATTAACCCCATATCAGCCTTCTTGCCATTCTTAAATTTCTGGTAGTACCGGGAATCAAACCCGGGCCCTAGAGGTTGGCAGTTAATAGTAAAAACCGTTACGCAACAGACTGATAATAATTGCACCGGAGGCACACCCGCTCCGTGCATTTAAATTAAACGCCTTTTAGAAGGCCATCTGCAACTTGTACTTTAAACTATATGGTAGAAGAAGTTCGAACGTTTTTCGGCAGAGGTCTCTACTGTCAACTTAGGTGCTCCCTCTGATGAGAGGATGGACAATTAAATTTTAAGAGAAATTTGGTAGTCATTAGTTGGAAAAACTGAATTGTTTGTGGATTGTTTTTGGTGTCCTAAAGTTATCAACACTTCTATCTCTTCCCACCAATTTAATATTGCAGCTAGTAGGGAATTTTGTACATTTATTTAATTCACCAATGAGAAAATTTTGATATTTATTTGCTTGTCCGATGGAAATTGGGCGTGTGTCAGGGCTTCGGCCCAGATAAATCTGGAACCTTCCTCTCTGCTATAAAAGCTGGGAAATTTCGGGTCATGTTGTCTTTCGATCGCTCCAGTCAGGAGGTTTAGAGTGTGTTCGTAGCGGAGGTAGGGAAAGGGCTGCCTTGTCCACCGCCGGGAGGTCCACCAGTTCAAGGTAATGGCAGACTGCGTGTAATCATGTAATTGTCTCTGAAATATAGCTCGAGGGGAAGGTTTCTAATTCTTTCGTAATGTAAATTCTATTCCTCAATTATCAAACAAGTTAAAGAACTTAGGGAATACAGATCGAGAACCCTCTCCTATTCCCCTTCAACTTGGCATGGAGGCGACTATGATGTTGTAACCTTTAAAATCTATCCCGTAACTTCCTTTTATATTGTCACCTCCATTGTATGGCCCACATAGGGTTTTAAATATTTTCATGTGAATTTCAAGCAGTGCCAGAGTTTGCTTCCTAACATTTTGATTTTCGCCCAGTAACTTTACCCTTTTCTTTTTTAACTCAGTCCAGGTAGAATGGGCACCTATTGCCCCTGCTAAAATTCACTATTTTACATTCTATTTTCCTATGTAATTCCGACTGTTAAGCAAATAAGGCAGTGAACACCGTTGGTTTTTTTTTTAAATGTAGGTTGTGTCCCTAGTAGGCTTGGAAATTGTAAATGTGGAGAGTAGTCTCCTGGAGAAGTTATTAAATGGAGCAGAGATTGCTCATGTTACATTTACAAAGTGGGAGCTTTAAGCTCAGTCTGTAAAATTGTTATCGTTTGATTATCCTAGACTTTTCTATTATTGTTACTCAAGCTCTCGAGCTAAACTTTTGTGCCTGATTTTTGGTTATTCTCTAACCATGTTTAAAATTTGAAAATAAACAAAAATCTACGAAAGAAATAAAATCGCAAATTTTAAACTTTTAAATTACTATTTAATCTTTTCTCTATCCACCCATTTATGTCCACCACGGTACCCCGTAATAATAATAATAATAATAATAATAATAATAATAATAATAATAATAATAATAATAATAATAATCATAATAATAATAATAATAATATTGTTGTTGTTGTTGTTGTTTGAGTCATCAGTCCAAAGACTGGTTTGATGCAGCCCTCCATGCCACCCTAATCTTGTGCTAACCTTTTCATTTCTACGTAACTATTGCATCCTACATCTGCTCTAATCTGCTTGTCATATTCATACCTTGGTCTACCCCTACCGTTCTTACCACCTACACTTCCTTCAAAAACCAACTGGACAAGTCCTGGGTGTCTTAAGATGTGTCCTATCATTCTATCTCTTCTCCTCGTCAAATTTAGCCAAATCGATCTCCTCTCACCAATTCGATTCAGTATCTCTTCATTCGTGATTCGATCTATCCATCTCACCTTCAGCATTCTTCTGTAACACCACATTTCAAAAGCTTCTATTCTCTTTCTTTCTGAGCTAGTTATCGTCCATGTTTCACTTCCATACAATACCACGCTCCACAGGAAAGTCTTCGAAAACATCTTTCTAATTCCCATATCAATATTTGAAGTGAGCAAATTTCTTTTCTTAAGAAAGCTCTTCCTTGCTTGTGCTAGTCTGCATTTTATGTCCTCCTTACTTCTGCCATCGTTAGTTATTTTACTACCCAAGTAACAATATTCATCTACTTCCTTTAAGACTTCATTTCCTAATCTAATGTTTCCTACATCACCTGCACTCCATTACTTTTGTTTTGGACTTATTTATTTTCATCTTGTACTCCTTACCTAAGACTTCGTCCATACCATTCAGCAACTTCTCGAGATCTTCTGCAGTCTCAGATAAAATAACAATATCATCGGCAAATCTCAAGGTTTTGATTTCCTCTCCTTGGACTGTGATTCCCTTTCCAAATTTCTCCTTGATTTCCTTTACTGCCTGTTCTATGTAAACATTGAAAAGGAGAGGGGACAAACTGCAGCCTTGCCTCACTCCTTTCTGGATTGCTGCTTCTTTTTCAAAGCCCTCGATTCTTATCACTGCAGACTGATTTTTATACAGATTGTAGATACTTCTCCGTTCTCGGTATCTGACCCCTATCATATTCAGAATCATAAATAGCTTGGTCCAATCAACATTATCGAATGCCTTTTCTAGATCTACGAATGCCAATAATAATAATAATAATAATAATAATAATAATAATAATAATAATAATAATAATAAAATCCCGGATTTTCATGCGGTAATAGATTAGATTGCAAACTAATTTGGTTAGTAGGAAATGTCGACCACCCGCTCTTCCATAAAGTAGAAGAAGTAACATAAATTATAGGGGTTCCCATGGGCCATACCCCTAATGCTTATGCAACCCCATAGCATACTCGTTGTGAAGGTAGACTACACGTGCTTCTCGCTTCAGTAAGTTTGCATTCTAACCTATTAACGCGTAAAATTCCGGGCTCTAATAATAATAATAGTAATAATAATAAGGTCAACAACAACAACAACAACTAGAGGACACGTTCTGCTCTGCAGTGTTCGTTATAAATAGGTCAAATAACGTGTACCGCCCGGGTACTTTCTGAATGTCTACTTTTAGAATTTGTATTACCACCTAATTTTGTGTCAAGTGTTTCTTGTAGATTTTCATTGTGACGTTTATTGATACTTTACGAATTATTTTGTAATTTTGGAGTTATAGTTGCGTGTTTAATTAAAAGTTTTATTATTCGATTATTTTGTTTCGCGTGGAGCTTTGTCTCTGTTGCAGAGCCGATCAAAACTACACTTGGAATTAAACGACAGTGAGAGTGTCACAATTCATTTCAGCTACCCCAAAAAGTATGTATTCGACAGTAATATTGGCCTATTTTTACATGTCACTCCCTCTCAACCCTTAACCGTATTGGTCTTGCCCAAACAGTATTTTTCTCCAGATAGTCATATGTAGGGCCCGGATTTTTATGACATGTCATTTTTTATTTCTTTATATTATTTCCATAGAATAGCCAACGGCCGTAGCCGTGTTGAAATATCGGATCCCGTGAGATCTCCGAAGTTAAGCAACATTGGGCGTGGGCAGGAGTTGGATGGGTTGCCACGCGCTGTTGGTGTGGGAGGGGGTAAGGGAATGGAGGAGAGGAAAGGAACTGGCCACCCTACCGCACGTAAACTCCGGCTCAGGAATACCTCTGCGGAGGTTCGGACCTGCCTTCGGGCAGAATAACCCTTACCTTACCATAGAAAATACAAGTTAAGCATGATTTTATGCAATTTTCACGGGTCATATAAAGTCATATTTTGGCTCCTTGGACGTTTTTTGCCATTTTCCGGTAATTTTTCATATTATAGTCATATTTCCCCGTGAATTTTCGTGTTTTTATCATACTTTTATCCTTCTGTTCCTTTCATGCATATCTGATTTCAGTCGTCTCAATACGGAATTTTCACATCTCCTAATTTCTGTCTGTAATATCTGTTACCGAGTTTTGTGGATGTGCAGAGGCGAAAGAAGGTGCGGGGGTGAACAGGTCTCAAAATACGAAATTAAAGTTAATTTAAAATTTAACACTTGGCTTAAATGAACTCACATCACGAGTCGAGAGGGACAAGTCCATGTTTCAGCATAATTACATAAAACCTCTCTAATCCACGGGTAGTTTGACATTTGTTGGAAAGCTATTTTTGTCTTCGTTTTGGGAGGACAATCAGCATAAAATTTCTCCACATCATTGGAAACTGTACGTTAGCTTGCTTTTACCACTTAATAAACTATTTTGGGCAAGCGAAATGTTTGCGGGGAGAAACTAGTAAAGGCAGACAGGGAGGAGAATGACTTTCCTTTAATGAAGGCCGCAGTGGTAGACCTTGAGCAAACTGTTGTGGTCCGTAGGGGTGAATGATCGGTAAGCCGTATGTAAACAAAAGCTGAGAGAGCGGTGTGCAGATCAGCAGGTGATTTTTCAGGCAGGTAGCGGAGACGAACTTCCGACTTCACGACAGGATTCTACGCAGTGCTCTCGTCTAACCTTCACTGGAGTGCGAAGAAATGCGAGTGTTTTTTTTATGTTAATGTAAGCGTGTGTAACGGCATGATAAAAATGTATCGAGTTTGCGTGTGTGAAAATTTGGAATACCACAAAAGCTTCAAGATGGAATTCTAATTCACCATGACGGAGTCCGGAGGGTAATCCAACATGCCTCCATCACCCAGGTATGAGCATCAATAGAATAATGTAAATAAATATGTAGGACCGTGCCTAATCGATGATCAATGTAGCTTAGACTGTTAGGTAGGATTGTAAATAGTTCACATTTTAATAATCATAATATATAACTACTATAATAATAATAATAATAATAATAATAATAATAATAATAATAATAATAATAATAATAATAATAATAATAATGTTGCACTTTCAGCTAGGGTTATTTCCGCATTTCCTTTATGTAGATGTGTTTGCGTCTTTGTTATGGATTATTCTGTAGTATGTCACTTTGACAATTTAGGAAGCTCTATTATTTGATCTCAATGAGTGTAATGCCGATTTGTAATAATTATAATAATCATCATGTTATTAGATCGTTGGTTTTGAGTCATATTTCTGTCGGAGTTTTGATCTTGTAGACGCCGCCTTGTTGATTTTAATGTTTATTTTTGCTATTTTGCGCTTTCAGTTTGTTTTATGTTGTGGAATCATCCTTCAGATGACCGTTTCTGGTAGTTCTTATCCCGTGTATTTTGCGACGATTTTTGGTAGACGCGAGTATTTATTTCTGTGTAGTTGCGGTTATACATCTTTCAACATCTGTGTTTTGAGAGGCAATCTCGTCATTTTTTTTATTTAGAAACAGTGAGTACCAGGAAACCATTGATGAGTCAGCTCTGATATTTTGTGATATGTGAAGCAGAGAATGATCGAGAGATCGAGCTAAATGAGTAATATCCCTGATGATCTACGTTGATAATGGAAATGTGATATTTGGACCATGTCATGAACTGTCGTAAGAAATAGTGATGTGCACGACAGATATTTCGCCCGCCGGATACGAGCGAGGCCGTATTATGAAGTACTACGTCAAGAATAATGATGAGTAAATAGAATTGAGAGATGAATAATTTAACCAAGAGTGTTAAATATGTTACGACATGTGTTATGATTGTAGGCAGAAGCCTGTATTTGTGTCAAATAATTCCAGGGGAAGTAGATGTTCGGCAAATAGGCCAGTTTATGCTAGCCATTGTACATGTGAGCAGAGCGACGAGTCAATGTGTATTTTGATAGTCATGTATAGTCATGGATGACATGGAATAACAGTAATTATTGTCCATAAAGGTTAAATAGTATCATGGCCAGACATTTATCGTTTGAGGTTAGAGATTGCCGTCAAATTCGCAATATTTTGCTACTCGCAGCGGGGTATATTTTTCTGTAGACTCCGATTTTATTTTGCGCATTCCATCCTTATTAATTTACAGTAGGCCGCGATGTTGGGATCTAGTGTTGTTTATTTGTTATTTCTTTCGGAGTGTACTTTATTACCGCTTATTTGTAGGATGTGATCGTATGTGAATTATTTATATTTGATTTGATGTAAATAGATAGGTGTAGATAGGCGAGTTTTGATTTCTGTATTTTTTTTATGTTGGAGCAGTGTTTCTCCGTTAAGAGATTTAATTTATGTAAATAAGATTTAATGTGTTAGGATAAGGGATCATCGATTAGGTCACAGTCAAAGCCATAGTAGTGGTATGCTCATACCAGGCATTCAGTAATTACCAAACCTTTTAAAATCCACTACATTTTATTTAAGAAATGAAGCGATCTTTAATAAACCAATTGTATAAAAACTGCCGCAATGAATGAGGTAAATAAGATGGCATCTGCCTCCATCTAGTGGTGATACCACAAATAATGAGTTGATAATGAAATGCAGTTAGCGGCAAATTCAGTAAAATTTTAATGTACAAGGATCGCTGTCATTTGAAACGTAAACATGAGGCACTTGGCCTAATCATTTGGATTACTTTTAAGAAGTCCAGTCTATCACAGTCATGCAAGTGAAGTTTAAAAATTAGATGAGTGGTTGTAACACTCAGATTCATGTTTCAATAATTTATTTGTCCGCCTCTGTGGTGTAGTGGTTAGCATGATTAGCTGCCACCCCCGGAGGCCCGGGTTCGATTCCCGGCTCTGCCACGAAATTTGAAAAGTGGTACGAGGGCTGGAACGGGGTCCACTCAGCCTCGGGAGGTCAACTGAGTAGAGGTGGGTTCGATTCCCACCTCAGCCATCCTGGAAGTGGTTTTCCGTGGTTTCCCACTTCTCCTCCAGGTGAATGCCGGGATGGTACCTAACTTAAGGCCACGGCCGCTTCCTTCCCTCTTCCTTGCCTATCCCTTCCACTCTTCCCATCCCTCCACAAGGCCCCTGTTCAGCATAGCAGGTGAGGCCGCCTGGGCGAGGTACTGGTCATACTCCCCAGTTGTATCCCCGACCAAGAGTCTGAAGCTCCAGGACACTGCCCTTGAGGCGGTAGAGGTGGGATCCCTCGCTAAGTCCGAGGGAAAAACCGAACCTGGAGGGTAAACAGATGATGATGATGATGATGATGAATAATTTATTTTGTTTAATCACGAGGTATTTGAATAAGACAGTGGTTACGTGGTAAATGAAGTGTGATGTTCATGGCTGTTTTCTTCGAATTATTCCTCATGTGTTACACTTGTTTAGTGCAGTCCATGATTATTTTAAAGTTGGGTGTTTCCCAAATGAGCCACATGTGTTTAAGATTTGATAACTCCTCTGAGTCAGTGGATTGATGACGTAACTAATTACTTTTATGATTCAACTACTTTTAATTTATTTTGAGAGATATTTTCTACGTAATATAATTCTGTATTTCAAGTGAGGTGGTATTTCTGACCAGAGTTTTAAATTTATTCACGTCATCGTCTTGGAGACAGTGTCAACATAGTCTGGAATATTTTAATTAATTTGATTGACCTTCAGTCAGTTTATTAGGCAGATAATGGTGTTATTGTAAGGCAGATCCTCAATCTTTAGTTTTCTTAGTCTCATTTATTTCACTTTGTTTACATTTTTCACCAGTTTAGTTCACTTACATTTTTGGCACTTTGCACTTTTTTTTAATAAATCAGTTTGTTATTTAAATTTTAATTCAGTCTTTGGGTACCGTCATTTTAGTTAGTTTACCCCTACTTTTCATTTCCTCACTCCTTGATCGACGGGTGGCCTATCTTCGGAGATAGCGGACGGTCCACGGCTGAGGAAGAAGAGTCTACATGCAGCGGTGAGTATCATTTACATGTCATTTATTACAGGAGCAGCCGGCGCACAGAAGAAGGAAGAGTTCACCGCAGTTGTTGCCTTGAAAAGGGCACAATATGTAGTTTAAAAAGATAGAATTGATACCAAGTGTCTTTACATTTTAGGGAAAGTTACATGGTAAAAAGACTTCGGACCTGCCCCGAGAGTTAAACTGCTGAGCTAGCAAGAAAAGAAGTTATTAAACGGCCATTACCTGGTGGTTGAACTGCTGCTCGAAGAAAGAGGCGCTTCCCGCCCCCTGCTACGTACTTTACACACTGATAGATGTTACTGAAGTGGCCCGGAGACCCGAAAATCAGCAGTTTATATACCCTCGTGGAAAGGTCGAGGCGTTTCAGGAATGAGAACACCCGCCCATAATCATTTTATTGGCTAACAACGAAAACCCCTACACTAGATGAAGAAGAAACACATTATTGGTGGAAAATTAATTACAGAAATTCCTTATTGGTCGAATTCAAAACTGGTGGAAAGAAAGGGTTAATATTGCCAACTTAAACAATAACTGAAAGAAATTTAACAAAGAACAAACTTATGAATTCAAAATTTCTCCAAAAACACAGTTCTTTCACTTCGCACTAGGGTGCATAATTGTAGCCCTTCAGTAGTGCCATCTGGAAGAGAACGTCCACACTTCTTACTACAGGCAAAACAAAAATACAACGAAAACGACCCAGTTCAGAAACTTCAAAATTTACAAGTAGGGACATCTACTGAGAAACTTGAGAATTAACAATGTAGTTAAAGTTCAGGCTTCCTCCAGTAGAGGAGTTTCAACTGGCGCAAAGTTTGAATTAGCGGCGTGGAGGTGTACCACCCGGTACAATATCAAAAAGTTATCTTTCTTAGAAATACATATTTATGTGAATCAGGACAGTAAGCTGTATAGAAAGAGGCAGAATAATGGGCCTCGATGGAACTCTAATTATTTGACGTATTTCAAATGGTCCAGTAATATCCTGAGATATTGACCGGTCTTTTCCCCCCTTACAAGTCAATGTTGCGTGAAAATAGAAGATAGTTCCTATTTGTAAATTTTAAAATATATGTAATTTGTTATTATAATTCTTTCTGATCGCCCATAAAATATGATATTTATTTCATTTTGTGCAGACTCGACAGTTACTTCTGGAATGAGTAATTAAATACATTCAAAATGCAATAATAATTTAAACAGCGACAAAATTTTGAATATTTCGATATTTCGAAAATTTGAGCAAAACATTTTTAAGTCATATTTATTTTAATACAATTTAGGTCATAAACATCCGGGCCCTAGTCATGTGTGTATGAAGTTTGGTTGAGTACTATGCTGGAACATACACACATACATCCATAATCTCGGTCATTCTGGACATATTCTTCCTCACTCCATGTGGATGGAGACAAACGGGATGTGGATTATCTCAATTCATCTCAGCGACCGCGAAAAGTATGGATTCGACTCTAATTATGGTCGTTTTGGATTTAATTTTACAAGTCACTCCCTCCCTACTCCACCGCAAAGTGTGTCTCACCATCACAGTACTTCTCTGCAGGTAGTAATAAGTCATATGTGTACCAAGTTTGGTTGAAATTTCTATTTGCCTATAGTCGTCGACATTTTTAGTCGTTTACCTTTACTACACGTGAAGATATTACTCCTTAACTGTGTGCAACCCGCTAAGTACAGAATGTATTGCGGGTTAGTGTAAGCCTTTGCCTGCAATTTACTGGAGTGATCATTTAATGATTTGATTTTAGGATTACTCAAAGTTGGCTAAAGAGACCTATCAATGCCTGATTATTTACCGTGGGGTAATTCCGGAGGAATAAAACAAAAAGGAAGCGAACTGGTTCAGAAGAACGGGCGGACGGATTTGCCAAAGCAGTTTTAGTAAACTTTAAATAATAATAATAATAATAATAATAATAATAATAATAATAATAATAATAATAATAATAATAATAATAATAATAATAATAATAATAATAATAATAATAATAAATAGGTAACAGTTGCGTCGATGTACGACTGAGATCTAATGGGGAGGTGTACAACAAGACTGAAGCAATCACAGTGTCGATTAAAAAGAAATAACTGCTAAATTTTGAAGAATATCTTTTCTTTACTTTTTTCAATTTCTGTTTCCTTTTTCAAACAAAAATAATAAATAAGCAAATAATAACAGTCTAATGGCTATTTACAATAGCTTATGTTTTAGAGCTCAATAATAAACGATGATTAACAGGGGAGAAGAAGCTTCCACTTTGCAAGACTTCCAAGTTTTAAATATATCTTTGGTATGGTAAAGAGGCATAAGCATCCCAAGAAAATAATACCGTTCAGAAGGAAATAGAATGGTTAACTTTGGTTTACAATGGTTCACAACCAAGAATATTCACTCCTGAAACCGTATTACAGCTCATTCCACGTTAAGGAAACAGTATTGCTCTTATGACGACAGGGTTGCCATATTGAAAGGCTCTACTCAACACCATCAAGGAAAAACGGTGGCACATAAATTTTTGAAATTCAATATTTAAGTTCAAGACAAAAAGTGGAAGAAACTAAGCTACAAATTATTTGATGAACTAAAGGGGACGGGGGAGGGGGTTTACAGGGGCCATTTTTGGTTTGTACAGCATCAGAGGTAAACTACGGCACATAAAGGACCTCAGCATTAAAGTGTAAGTCCGGCTCCATGGCTAAATGGTTAGCGTGCTGGCCTTTAGCCACAGGGATCCCGGGTTCGGTTTCCGGCAGGGTCGGGAATTTTAACCATAATTGGTTAATTCCGCTGGCACTGGGGCTGGGTGAATGTGTCGTCTTCATCATCATTTCATCCTCATCACGACGCGCGGGTCGCCTACGGGTGTCAACTCCAAAGACCTGCATCTGGCGAGCCGAACTTGCCCTTGGGCACTCCCGGCACTAAAAACCATACACCATTCCATTCCATTGAAGTGTAAGGCAAATTGCGGGAAAACAGGCAAATCATGTTTATGGGCTCGAGAGGCGGGGGATGCATTTAATTGTCCAAGCAATAAAGGCTAGAAAACATATGCAATAAATACTGTAGATGACTCTACACAAATCACAGTATTAATGTTAAAGAAAGAAATCACACACATAGGCTTATCGCTTAACTCTCACTCAACACAAGGTAATTACGCACTGATTGAAAGCCTAAAACACACACTCAACAAATAAATACTGTAGATGACTTCACTACAGAAGTGAGGGGCTACACGAAGCTTGTACTAAAATAACTCAGAAGAAGGAAAATGGAGGAAGGCAAGGAAGCCATGGCTGTTTCCGCCATTGTACTTCCTCCCTACAAATGTGTTAATGAAAAAGAAAATGTTATGCAGTTATTTTAATAACTCACGGGCAAATATGCCTCATCCTTTTTATCTGTATGTATATATGTATGTATGTATGTTTGTTTGTTTGTTTGTTTGTTTGTTTGTTTGTTTGTTTGTTTGTTGGGTATTCAGCCCGAAGGTTGGTTGGATCCTCAACAGGTTCATCATTAGCTGTCATAGATGGCCTAGGTGTCACTGAAGAGGCGTACTAGGGAAATGAGGAGTGAGGTAGTTTCCCGTATCTTTCATAATACTGTACATTAGAAGGTACAGTATACTATCCCATAATCACTAGGAATTATGAGTGTCTCAGAGGAGGTGTGTTCGCTCCTTGTAGGTCCATAAGAACAATACTGTTTTCTTAACGTGGAATGAGCTATAGCTTTTACCGAACTAGACATTCGCTGCCCTTACTTCGAGGGGAAGCAACGACATAGATGGAGATCTGAACTATCTAAGAATACAGGAGCAGAAGCTCTCCTCTCCAGGTACCCTTCACAGGATGTGGTGGCATGTCATGTGCGGTTGCAGAGTTTTAGCCATGCTCTTCTATCCTGTGCTAGATGCGTCGCTTGATGTGGAGACCAACTCCTTCATCTGGTCAATTCTCCTTGCTGGAGCTTTTCCTTGTGTCCTTGTTCCCCACAATTTGTCTCCACGATCAGCTTTTCCATAGCTCCAGTCCTCCTTAATACGTGGCCAAGTATCCTGGCTAATCTTCTCCATTAGCCTCTCCTTCACCTTGAGCTCTTCTAGGACAGAAAGAAAAACATTTGCTCACTTCGAACATTGATATAGCAATGGAAAGATGTTTTTGAAGACTCTCGTCTGGAAGCGTGACATTGTATGGAAGTGAAACATGGACGATGATTAGCTCAGGAAGAAAGAGAATAGAATGTGTCGTTACAGAAGAATGCTGAAGGTAAGATGCGAAGATCAAATCACGAATGAAGTGATACTGAATAGAATTCATGAGAAGAGAACGAGTTGGCGAAATTTGGCGAGAAGAAGAGATAGAATGATGGTACACATCTTAAGACATGCAAGACTTGTTCAGTTAGTTTTTTAGGGAAGTGTAGGCGGTAAGAACGGTAGAGGTAGACCAAGATACGAATATGAAAAACAGATTAGAGCAGATGTAGGATGTAGTAGTTATGAAGAACTGAAAAGCTTAGCACAGGATAGGGTGACATGGAGTGCTGCATTAAACCAGTCTATGGATTTATGAGACAAACAACAACGACTCGGATTTTGTATGTTAAGAGGTAGGACTAACCGTTCAAGCAGTGCATTCACTTGTAAGTGTTCCAGCTGTACATTTTCCTTTAGCTTGCTTCACATTTTCTTGCGCTGCATGGTCAGCATGATACCAGCTATTACTCTTGCCATATCTGAGTTCGATCTATCAAGTAGTTTTTACGGGAAAGAAAGACAAACAGACAGACCTACATTCAGATTTATATATTAGTAAGGATTCAGTCATTGTAGTGGATCTAGTTTGGAGAATTGTGCCGACAATTCCGCACATCAGTGAAACTCCCACACTGCTCACTAGAATGCACTGTACTGTATTGTGCAACTGGTTCTAGTTCTCACGTGCGCTATCTCTTCCCTGATAGCAGCCCTCACTCGGTATTTCGCCTGAATACCCACAGTGTGGAAGTAATTACCGTTTGACTGCAACTCAGCTCGAGATAAAACAGAGGCACGTGTATACAGACATGAACATGTGTCTCTCCTCGTACTACGTGCAGCATAATAATAATAATAATAATAATAATAATAATAATAATAATAATAATAATAATAATAATAATAATAATAATAATAATAATAATAATAATTTTTCTGACGCTTTTTGCACACCTGTGGGGTCGCGGACGCGAACTGCGTCGAACATGTGGATTTGGCCATGTTTTACGGCCGGGTGCCCTTCCTGACGCCAACCCGATATGAAGGGATGTAATCACTATTGCGTGTTTCTGTCGTGGTTGGTAGTGTGATATGTTGTCTGAATATGATGAGGAGAGTGTTGGGACAGACAAATACACCCAGTCCCCGAGCCAGAAGAATTAATCAGAAGCGATTAAAATCCCTGACCCGGCCGGGAATCGAACCAGGGACCCTCTGAACGGAAGGCCAGTACGCTGACCATTCAGCCAACGAGTCGGATAATAATAATAATAATAATAATAATAATAATAATAATAATAATAATAATAATAATAATAATAATACCCGTGTGGGGATTTACCGGTTACCTCCATCGGGCGCGTCCCATTGGAATTGGGGAAGCTCGCTGGCTCTGCCGCCAGCAGAGTCAGAGGTTAGTAGGGAAATAAAATACCACCGTGAAAAAAAAACTGGTCCCTTGCCAGGGTTACGGCGAAGACTGGTAAATGACCAGAAGCCAGAAAACATCTTGAGGCAACCTCTAGGGATAACAACCCTAGTTGTAAAAGGATGGGTACCCGTCCAAAGCAAAGTCAAGTCAAAAAGCATGATGGCCCAACATTTCAAGAAACATACCCGAGGGGGTAAATCTTCGGATAAATCCCTCGTCGTGAATGCCACGGCGCACGAGTCTCGTTCGGATTCTGGGGGAGACTCGACATCATGCAAGAGACGAGTCGGAGCATCTCGGTGTACCCCGAAGAGTCAAAAACTCAGGCCAAAATCTAAAACCTTTCTAACAACTTTCAACATAAATTCACTTACACAAACTGGCAAGCTGAAAACCCTCACCAAAGCTCTTCACGAAAATCAGATATCCATAATGGCCCTACAGGAAACAAGGTACTCAGATGAGAGATTTTTTAATCCGAAGGCTACCGATTTTTCAAGAGCAAAGCGCAAAGAGGAATCCTCAATGGAGCTGTGATGCTTGGAACCGCGTTTGCTGTTAGAACCAAGATCCTTAAATCGGTTGCAAATTTCGAACCTGTGAATGACAGATTGTCTATACTCACAATTAAATGCGCGAACAAAACCTACGCCCTAGTTAACGCACATGCTCCTACAAACGATAAGAACAAGTCTGATCCAGACGAAGTTGACAATTTCTGGGACCTACTGGATGAAAAATTGAACAAAATCCCCAAACACCATGTCAAGCTTCTTTTGGGTGACTTCAATGCCCAACTAGGTCGTGAGCAGAAGTACAAGAAAGTTATAGGAAATTACCTTGCTCACAAAAGAACCAATCCCAACGGCAAAAGACTGGTGACCATTTGCGAAAATCACAACCTGCAGGTCATGTCGACCCACTTTCGCCATCTACCCAGAAAGCAAATGACTTGGCGTTCTCCCGTCCAAGCTCTCGGAGAGTTCCAAATTGATCATGTTGCGATCTCCAGGAGAAACAGCCCTGAGATTATGAATGTCAGGGTAAAGAAAGGCATCAATGTGGCCTCAGACCATTATATGTCTCTTATCAAATTCAAACCAATTCCCGCAAACACAAGGAAGGCAACCAAACAGATCACACGCTTCGACAATGATAAACTTCGGCAAAGGATCGAGGAGTTCCAGGAGAAGGCTAGACCAAATGACTGTGACTTTAACAACGCCAAAAGTCTCCTTGTTGAGGCCCCCAAAGACGTTGCAGAAATCAAGAGAAGCAAAAAGCATGCCTGGTGGAATAGTACCTGCGAATCAGTCCTCCAAGACAGACTCAATGCGTGGAAACAGTACAACTCTACGAAATCAGAAAATGATTGGGAAACCTACAAAACCCAACGTGCCCAAGCAGTTAGGGTGTTCAGAACTGAGAAACGTAAATACGAAAAATCTCTCATGAACAGATAGAACAAAACTTTAGGAAGAATGAAAGCAGAGAGTACTACAGAGCCTTCAAACGCATACTCACTGGCTATAAACCACTATCTCTATGCTTTGAGCGAACGGACGGCACACTGGCGACGTCAAATGAAGAAAATTGCAGCATTCTGGCAGATTACTTCAAGAATTTACTTAATTGCTCTAAACCGCAAAGCGCCATTGAGACCAAGGAACCCTTACTCAGGTACCCAGATTCCAGACCACCCGACAGAGATGAAATCAAGCGCCACATTGCCCGTCTCAAAAATAACAAAGCGCCGGGGGAAGACTCAGCAGTAGCAGAACTATGGAAATATGCCCCAGAAGAATCACTTGATATCTTGCATAAGCAAATAGAAGAAATTTGGAACAAGGAGACCCTACCCGAAGATTGGAAAATAGCTTTGATCCATCCATTACACAAAAAAGGCAGCATGAAGAACATCAACAATTACAGAGGAATATCTTTGCTACCCGTGACTTACAAAATTCTATCACTTGCCATCCTGGAGCGTTTGGAAGCACAAGTCGAACATCAAATAGGTGAATACCAAGGAGGGTTCAGAAAAGGTCGCTCAACAGCTGAACAGATCCAAAATCTGAAAACGATCATCAGATATTGTACACTAAGGTCCAAACAGTATGTGTCTGTCTTTGTGGACTTGAAAGCGTACGACTCCATTGACCGGGAAGTCCTGCTAAACATCTTAAATGAATTTGGAGTTGATTTGAAACTGATAGCATTAATTAGAGTCACCCTGACCGATACAAAATCCAAGGTGAAGTTCCACGGATGTCTCTCGCATTCCTTTGACATCAAAACAGGAGTCCGACAAGGTGATGGGCTATCCCCGATACTCTTCAACTGTGTTCTTGAAAAGATCATCAGAACCTGGCGGGTGAGATTACAGGAAACCAACTACACTCCATTGAGAATAGGAACCAAATCCACGGGGATCGCAACAGACTGCTTAGCATTTGCCGATGATATTGCTGTTCTCTCAACCGACATAGAAACCGCTAGAGCTCAAGTTGAAATTTTAAAGGACATTGCCGAACAAACTGGTTTGCAGATATCGTTTGAGAAAACAGAAGTAATGACTAACATCAAAGAGGCTCCACCAAAGCTCCATACAAAATACGGGGACATCACCCGAGTAGACAAATTCAAATACCTGGGTGAGATCATCATGAAAAATGGACTTGACAAAGAAGCACTTCAGGAGCGAGTACGCAAACTGGAAATAGCCTACCAAACATCCCGCACAATCTACAACAAAAAGTGCCTTTCCCAAAACACCAAGATACGTCAGTATTAAACAGTTCTGAAGCCAGTAATTCTATATGCAGCCGAAACCCTGTCTCTAAATGCCAACAAAGGTCTACTTGAAGAACTGGAGAAAAGAGAACGCAAAATTGTGAGAGGAATCTTGGGATCAAAGTACAGAAATGGAATCCATCAAAAGAGATCCAACAAGGAAGTCTACTGCAAAATAGAGAAAATTACCAACACAATCAGAAAAAGACGGGCACGATTTTACGGTCATCTGAAAAGAATGGACAGAAGAAAGTTAACTAAAGAAATCTTTCACTTTTTTTATTCAAACCCCAAAACCACAATTCCCTGGTTTAGAAATACCAAAGAAGACCTGCAAATGCTACATATCTCAGCTGAAGACGCCTTTAACAGAGATCTCTTCCGCAAGAAAATATTGACGAACGGGCTAAACCGAGAAGAGCAACCGAAGAGAAGACACGGTGCCCCTTGGACAGAGGAGCGTAAGCAGGCCCACTCACAATGAATGAGGGAAATTTGGGCTCTAAAGAAGGCCAAGTTCAGTGTCAAATGCAACAAGACTTAGCGTGGTCCTTGATGGCCCCAGCGAATAATAATAATAATAATAATAATAATAATAATAATAATAATAATAATAATAATAATAATAATAATAATAATAATAACAGAAATCATACAGGATCACTTGGAACAGGTATATTAAAAATCAATATATCGGAATGCAAAACTTAGATACTCTTATACAGTGATCAAACCTGAAGCGTTATATGCCTCAGAAACCTTAATCATTGGTGGCGGATCTTTAACCAAAGACATTGAGAAACAAGAAAGGAAAATTTTACGAAAAATTTTTGGCCCAGTTTGTATAGATGGAATATGGAGAAAAAATCTTCCCAGGAGATATATTATCATTCCGAAAAAATTTCTCACACTTTTCGGAAAAGACGATTGAAATTTTATGGACACATTATCAGAATGAACACTAACAGGCTAACTAAAAGAATTCTCAACCTGGGCCTTTCGTCTAAAACCAAGAACAGCTGGCTTCGTGAAATTGAAACAGATCTCCAGGAAATCAACATCTCAGAAGACATTGTACAGGACAGATGTAAATTCAGAACCAAAATCGACAATCACCACTTTGAAGACAAACCCAACACCAGAGTCACTCTAACTGGGACAGAAGAACGAAGGAAGAAGCTCAGCGAGAGGATGAAGAGATTTTGGGAGGAAAAGAAGGCCAACACATCAGCTAAGCAAGTTCAACCGTGCTCCTGAGTAGGGCATAACGATGTAAAAAAGAAAATAATAATAGGGTTTTCTTCTAGGGGGCACGTGCCAATTTCAATGCTTCTTCCTTTGCTGTTCCTTCTTTTTCCAATCTTCCTTCATCTTCACACTATGTCCTCTTTTCCTCTCCTCGAACTATTTTGAGCCCAATTTCTTTCTCTTCCGACCTTGGAAACCTTCCATTTTTAACACTTTCTTCATAAACATTTCTCACTCTGTTGTTTATTTCCAAATCTTTCATGAATTATCGAATCCAGGTCGTTGTTGACGTCCTGTTTCAAAGATATTTGAGGATCTGTTTGGTTAACTTGTTACCATTCATTCTGTATTAATTTCCATAAAATATTTGTCGCCTCTTCCGCATTGTATCTGTTATGTTTTCTATGTTCCGATATATTTCATCATTACTTCTTGATTTCCAGAGTTCTGTAGTTCTTAGCTGACCCAATATTGTGAGTATAAGTTTTCTTTCCAGTACTTCTGATTTATTCAGCTTGTACTAGACATTCACTCGCGTATAGGCATTCCTATTTCTCTACTACTGTGCTGTAGTGTTGTATTTTGAGGTTTTTAGGTAAACACTTTTTTGTTGCAGATATTCCTAGTTATGCTCTTTTCGTTGTGTGTATCCTTTCTTATACAGCGGATTTTTCCAAACCATTTTCTTGAATTGTTTTTCCCAAATATTTGAATTCCTTTACCTTCCTTAGTCGACCAATTACTGTTATTAGAGATTCTGGAGTTTTTTAAATATATTTTGTTATACATTTGTTTTTTCTACAGAAATCCTTAAACCTGATCTGTTGGCTATCTCTTCCAAGAGACTGGCTTGTACGTCGCATTTGCCAGGTTTTCTGGAAGTATGACAAAATTATCTGCAAATGAATATTGAATTTTCACGACCGCATTGTAATCGAAACCGACTTTCAACCTATAGGTCGTGTTACGTACATTTAGTACGTATAGAAGAGATGTTGAGTACAGAACAAAAATGTCCAACGGACACCAGTGGGAGGTTGAAAGTCGGTTTCGATTATCTGCAAATACTGGACTTTTTGTTTGAACACCTATAATAATAATAATAATAATAATAATAATAATAATAATAATAATAATAATAATAATAATAATAATAATAATAATAATAATAATAATAATAATAATAATAATAATAATAATAATCGTATGGCCTCAGCTATCGTGTGCAGACTTTCGATTTGACGCCATCTGGCTGTCTGCCCGTCAATTTCGACATTGCGTTTTACTCTAGGTCCGCTAGATGGCAGACAGAGTAAACCGGATCTCTCTTGGGCGTCTATGGCTGAGATTTAATTAATGTTTTCGGGTAAACACCAAATGTATCACCAGACATCTTTTACATGCCGACATCGTACGACACGGAGTGTCGAGTGGACTTTTTCCGCCCTTCAAATATCCGACTACCTCTGCCGGGTTTGAACCCGCTATCTTGGGATCCGGAGGCCAACACTCTACCACGGATCCACAGCGGCAGCTTTTCTTCCCAGTGTTAATTGGTGATAGCTTGTGTTCTTTTAGTTTTTCATTCCAAATTTTTACTTCTTTCTCCAGGACGCAGTTGCCTTACACCTGTATTTACTCTGAAATATTTAGGTATATTTCACCCATAAATTTTACATTTTTTTGTGATGTATGTGGGGGTTTCACGAGTTACGCTGCCAATTTAGTTTTAACTCCAATTCTTGGATTATTTTCTGTAGAGTTTCCCTATCAACAGAGTCAAAGTATTATTATTATTATTATTATTATTATTATTATTATTATTATTATTATTATTATTATTATTATTATTATTATTATTATTATTCGTTTAGCCCTACGATGGACCACGTGGTTCTTAACTCTGGTGAGCTCTTTTCTTCCTATGTCAATGTGATCAATCTTTAGGTATTGCAGGTCTTCATCATCATCATCATCATCTGGTTACCCTCCAGGGTCGGCTTTTCCCTCGGACACAGCGAGGGATCCCACCTCTACCGCCTCAAGGGCAGTGTCCTGGAGCTTCAGACTCTTGGTCGGGGATACAACTGGGGAGAATGACCAGTACCTCTCCCAGGCGGCCGCACCTGCTATGCTGAACAGGGGCCTTGTGGAGGGATGGGAAGATTGGAAGGGATAGGCAAGGAAGAGGGAAGGAAGCGGCCGTGGCCTTAAGTTAGGTACCATCCCGGCATTCGCCTGGAGGAGAAGTGGGAAACCACGGAAAACCACTTCCAGGACGGCTGAGGTGGGAATCGAACCCACCTCTACTCAGTTGACCTCCCGAGGCTGAGTGGACCACGTTCTAGCCCTCATACCACTTTTCAAATTTCGTGGCAGAGCCGGGAATCGAACCCGGGCCTCCGGGGGTGGCAGCTAATCACGCTAACCACTACACCACAGAGGCGGACATTGCAGGTCTTTCCGAACTAAATTCGTCTATTTGACATTTGTTGCTTTCCCTCTAGATACAGTGTTGAAGATCCTTGAAGTGAGTCTCTGACTGTCCATCCTGACTACGAGACCATAGAACATTAGTCTTCTCTTCCTCATAGCTGTTGTAATGCTCTCT
This sequence comes from Anabrus simplex, assembly GCF_040414725.1. Taxonomy (NCBI): domain Eukaryota; kingdom Metazoa; phylum Arthropoda; class Insecta; order Orthoptera; family Tettigoniidae; genus Anabrus; species Anabrus simplex. The sequence goes on from NC_090272.1 coordinate 223,619,020, forward strand.
ATTTTACTGTACAGTTCCTTGTTGTGCCTGATTCTGTACCCATCTCCTTCTTTAATGGGACCCATAATCCTTCTGAGGATCTTACGCTCTTTCAGTTCCAGTTTTCTGAGTTGTCCTTTTCGGGTCATGTTTAGGCATTCTGAGGCGTACAGTACAGATGGTCTTACTACGGTGTTGTAGTGTCTAAGTTTAAGATTCAAGGAGAGGGATTTAGACTTGTATATGTTCTTACAAAGATGATAAGCTCTTTCTAATTTAGTGCATCTACTCTTCATTGCAAGGTCCTCATTAACATTTGGGTTATCCATTCTCCAAGATATTTGAATGCTATTATTATTACTACTATTATTATTATTATTATTATTATTATTATTATTATTATTATTATTATTATTATTATTATTATTATTGCCAATTTACGAAATGTATTTATTATCTTCCTATTGGATGAAGGTATTTTTCGCATGTAAATAAACGATCGTTTGTGTGAGGACATTAGCGGCTAACATTATGTGTGAGCAGTAGAAATTCTACGGTACTACTAAGAACTTAGTGTTTCTCTGACTACCAGGCGGAATGTCTTTCTTGTGAGCCATAAGAAAATCTACTTGAGGGTTAAGGTTTTACCAGATGATTTGTTGTCATTAAGTTACACTTTATATCCATGTAGAGGAAACCCTTATTCATAGTTCTCGAGTAGAAACTTCTAAGATAATAGCTGCCCTCTTTATCCAAAACCTCAGTTTCAAGCCCCATCCACCTCGGTCTTGGTCTTACTGACTTCCGGTTTACCACCCAATACTCTTTAGTGTGTGATGTAATCTATTCTAATCACATAGCCGAGCCATTGTATTCTTCATTTTACAACAAGAGAACACTTTCTGGCAAGGAGCCATCAATATAACGGATGCGCGACCCCAATTAGCGAACTGTCCAACAAAGAAACAGCCGACTGAGCATTCAAAAATCAGCGTTGTTAATATGTAACCTAACAAAAATACCTGCCCCATTGTTGGGTGACAATTGTAACACCTCTGTGCCTCTCATCTAATAATAATAATAATGAAAATGAAAACCTACAACCTGTTTTCCAGTCATTGACCTGGTCAGGGATGAAACTTATATATAGGCTGTTATTACAATGGGGTCGCCATTCCCAAGGTGATTTATTAATGAGTGATAAATGCTATGAAATGATAATGGAGAGTGCTGCTGGAATGAAAGATGATAGGGAAAACCGGAGTACCCGGAGAAAAACCTGTCCCGCCTCCGCTTTGTCCAGCACAAATCTCACATGGAGTGACCGGGATTTGAACCACGGTATCCAGCGGTGAGAGGCCGACGTGCTGCCGTCTGAGCCACGGAGGCTCCAACAATAATAATAATAATAATAATAATAATAATAATAATAATAATAATAATAATAATAATAATAATAATAATAATAATAATAATAATAATAATAATAATAATAATAATAATAATGTGTTTGAGTCATCAGTCCATAGACTGGATTGATGCAGCCCTCCATGCCACCCTATCCTGTGCTAACCTTTTCATTTCTACGTAGCTATTGCATCCTACATCTGCTCTAATCTGCTTGTCATATTCATACCTTGGTCTACCCCTACCGTTCTTACCACCTACACTTCCTTCAAAAACCAACTGAACAAGTCCTGGGTGTCTTAAGATGTGTCCTATCATTCTATCTCTTCTTCTCATCAAATTTAGCCAAATCGATCTCCTCTCACCAATTCGATTCAGTATTTCTTCATTCGTGATTCGATCTATCCATCTCACCTTCAGCATTCTTCTGTAACACCACATTTCAAAAGCTCCTATTCTCTTTCTTTCTGAGCTAGTTATCGTCCATGGTTCACTTCCATACAATTCCACGCTCCACACGAAAGTCTTCAAAAACATCTTTCTAATTCCGATATCAATGTTTGAAGTGAGCAAATTTCTTTTCTTAAGAAAGCTCTTCCTTGCTTGTGCTAGTCTGCATTTATGTCCTCCTTACTTCTGCCATCGTTAGTTATTTTACTACCCAAGTAACACTATTCATCTATTTCCTTTAAGACTTCATTTCCTAATCTAATATTTCCTACATCACATGCCTTCGTTCGACTGCACTCCATTCCTTTTGTTTTGGACTTATTTATTTTCATCTTGTACTCCTTACCCAAGACTTCATCCATACCATTCAGCAACTTCTCGAGATCTTCTGCAGTCTCAGATAAAATAACAATATCATCGGCAAATCTCAAGGTTTTGATTTCCTCTCCTTGGACTGTGATTCCCTTTCCAAATTCCTCTTTGATTTCCTTTACTGCCTGTTCTATGTAAACATTGAAAAGGAGAGGGGACAAACTGCAGCCTTGCCTCACTCCTTTCTGGATTGCTGCTTCTTTTTCAAAGCCCTCGATTCTTATCACTGCAGACTGATTTTTATACAGATTGTAGATAATTCTTCGTTCTCGGTATCTGATCCCTATCATCTTCAGAATCATAAATAGCTTGGTACAATCAACATTATCGAATGCCTTTTCTAGATCTACGAATGCCATGTACGTGGGCTTGTCCTTCTTGATTCGATCCTCTAAGATCAGACGTCAAGTCAGGATTGCTTCACGTGTTCCTACATTTCTTCTGAAGCCAAATTGATCTTCTCCCAACTCAGCTTCAACTTGATTTTCCATTCTTCTGTAAATAATACGCGTTAAAATTTTGCAGGCATGAGATATTAAACTAATGGTGCGGTAGTTTTCACACCTGTCAGCACCGGCTTTCTTGGGAATAGGTATAACAACATTCTTCCGAAAATCGGATGGGACTTCTCCTGTCTCATACATCTTGCCACTAAATGAAATAACCTTGCCATGCTGGTTTCTCCTAAGGCAGTCAGTAATTCAGAGAGAATGTCATCAATTCCAGGTGCCTTGTTCCTATTGAGGTCACTCACAGCTCTGTCAAATTCTGACCTCAAAATTAGGTCTCCCATTTCATCAGCATCAACAGCCTCTTCATGTTCCAGAACCAAATTATCTACATTTTTACTTTCATACAACTGTTGGATATGCTCCTGCCATCTGCTTTGTCTTCTTTCCCTAGAAGTGGCTTTCCATCTGAACTCTTAATATTCATACACCTAGATTTCCTTTCTCCAAAGGTTTCCTTGATTTTCGTGTATGCAGCATCTACCTTTCCCAGGACCATTCAGCCTTCGACATCCTTGCACTTCTCCTTCAGCCATTCTTCCTTAGCTACCTTGCACTTTCTATCCACTTCATTCTTTAATCGCCTGTATTCTTTTCTGCCCTCTTCATTTCTAGCATTCTTGTATTTTCGTCGTTCATCAATCAGGTCTAGTATCTCCTGAGTTATCCACTGATTCTTAGTTGTTCTTTTCTTACTTCCTAACATTTCTTCAACAGCCCTACTGACTTCATATTTCATGACTCTCCACTCTTCCTCTATAGTGTTTCCTTCAGCCTTTTCATTTAGTCCTTGTGCAACATGTTCCTTGAAACAATCCCTCACACTCTTTTCTTTCAACTTGTCTAGATCCCATCTTTTTGCATTCTTTCCTTTCTTCAATTTCTTCAACTTCAGATGGCATTTCATGACCAACAAGTTGTGGTCAGAGTCCACGTCTGCTTCCGGGAAAGTTTTGCAATCCAACACCTGGTTTCTGAATCTCTGCCTAATCATAATGAAGTCTATTTGATACCTTCCAGTGTCTCCAGGTCTCGTCCACGTATACAGCCGTCGTTTGTGGTGTTTGAACCAAGTATTGGCAAGGACTAAATTATGATCAGTGCAGAATTCAACCAGCCGACTTCCTCTTTCGTTCCTTTGTCCCAATCCATATTCTCCTACTGTACTTCCTTCTCTTCCTTGGCCTACCACTGCATTCCAGTCTCCCATCACAATTAGATTCTCGTCACCTTTTACATATTGTATTAAATCTTCTATCTCTTCATATATTCTTTCGATTTCTTCATCATCCGCTGAACTAGTAGGCATATAGACCTGCACTATTGTGATGGGCATTGGTTTGGTGTCTATCTTGACAACAATAATTCTTTCACTATGCTGGTCGTAGTAGCTTACCCGCTGCCCTATTTTCTTATTCATTATTAAACCAACTCCTGCATTTCCCCTGTTTGATTTTGTGTTGATAATTCGGTAGTCGCCTGACCAAAAATCTTGTTCTTCCTGCCAACGTACTTCACTTATACCAACTACATCTAACTTTAGCCTATTCATCTCCCTTTTCAGATTCTCTAACCTACCACAACGATTCAAACTTCTAACATTCCACGCTCCGACTCACAGAATGTCAGTATCCATCTTCCTAATGATCGCCCCCTGTCGTGTAGTCCCCACCCGGAGATCCGAATGGGGGACTAGTTTACCTCCGGAATATTTTACCCGGGAGGAAGCCATTATCAGTACATCATTCATACAGAGAGAGCTGCATGTCCTCGGGAGTTAGTTACGGCTGTAGTTTCCCGTTGCTTTCAGCCGTGTAGCAGTATCAACACAGCTAAGCCATGTTGACTATTATTACAAGGCCGTATCAGTCAATCATGTGGACTGCCGCCCTTGCAACTACCGAAAGGCTGCTACCCCCCTTTCGATGAACCATTCGTTAGTCTGGTCTCTCAACAGATACCCATCCGATATGGTTGCACCTGCGGCTCGGCTATCTGCATCATTGGGACACGCAAGCCTCCCCACCGTGGCAAGGTCACATGGTTCGCAGAGGAGGAATAATAATAATAATAATAATAATAATAATAATAATAATAATAATAATAATAATAATAATAATAATTGTACCGGGAGGTACACCTCTACGCCGCACATTTAAATCTTGCACCAATTAAAACTCCTCTACAGGAGAAACACTGAACTTGAAACTAGACCTATTTAAACGTTTCCTCTGAAGATGTCACTACCGTAATTTTGTGATTATGAAGTTGCCAGTACTGTGTGAATTTCAACTTGGTTTTGTTTTCCGTTCATCAAGAAATTTGGACATTCTCTCAGAGAGGTCACAACAAAAAACTATGATCATGCACCCAGGTGCGAAGTGAAGGAACTTTTTTGAAGAAATTTTGTATTCATAAGTTTTTCCTTTACTAAATTTCGTTCATTCATTTTTGGGTTGGCAATATTTATCCTTCTTTCCGCCTGTTTTGAATTTAACCAATCAAGAATTTCTGTAATCAATTTCCAGCCAATCACGTCTTTCTTCTTCGATTTTGAGTGTAAACCTTGTATCCTCCAATAAAATTCTGTGGGTGTGTCTTGATTATTCATGAAAGGTCTCGAACTTTCCCCAAGGGTTTATAAACTGCGTATTCTTACGGCTCTTGGCCACTTGATCAACATCTAACTAAGTGTGTGTATGTGAAGCAGGAGGCGGGAGGTGCCTCTTTCATCGGGCAGCAGGTTTTCAGCAAGGTAATGGCCGTTTAACATCTTTATTTCTTCCTAGCTCAGCAGTTTAACCGGCGGGAAAGGTCCGAAACTTTTACCATGTAATTTACTCTTCCAAAAATGTAATTTTCTGCCGGCTTATGTAAAAACTTCATAAAATCTGTAACCGTAATTTGGGGATAGAGAGTGATGCACCCTCTCGAGTTCCCCTTAATTTTGGTTTGAGGTGACTCCGGTTTGGTAACTGATTTTCTTCTCTTCCTTAATGTTTTAAATTTCTTTCTTATACGGGTCACCTCCGTAGTTTGGGAATAGCCCCTGTTTCATCGGCCTAGTGCCTTTTAGGTTTTAAGAATGCCTGGTTAGGAGTGCAAATTCACGGCTCCATTCTATTTGGTGTTTTGGGCCATTTACTTAACCATTATTCGTGTTCCATGAAGGCCCAGTAGGTTGGGTACGAGATACCCCTGTTTCAATTGTAAGTTTGGCCATGGAAGGCCAAAAGGTATAAGATACTGTTGGAAATGCCTTGAGTAGGCTTGTGAACTGAGAGCACGTTAGCTCTATTTCAAGTGTTGTAATAGTGCGTCTCTGAGGCCTGAAATTGTCATTGTTGGAGCTAGTGCTCCATGTATTGGGGATTTTCTGCCCTTGCCTTAAAATTTGGGCTTTGGTAAAATTGAGCTAAGAGCTCAGAATTGTAAAACTAGGGGCTTGTAGCCCAAGAGTGTAAAAATCACTAAAATTGGGATCTTTCTTGTCTTGTTTCTAGGTTGTCATTGTACCTGATATATTATTGTGTTCACTTAGTGAAAGGTTGTTAAGTTTGAAATTCTAAAAAAAAAGAAAAGAAAATATAACCTTGGTTAAAGTTTTAATTCCATTCTTGACTTTGTAGTTATACCCGTTCACCCCGGCACCTTCTTTCACCTCTGCGTACACGGGCAACCCCGTAACAATAATAATAATAATAATACTAATAATAATAATAATAATAATAATAATATTATTTACTTTACGTCCCACTAACTACTTTTACGGTTTTCGGAGACACCGAGGTGCCAGAAGTTAATACTGAAGGAGTTAGTAGATACACCGACGCAAGGCTGACGTATTTGAGCACCTTAAAATACCACGGGACTGAGCCAGGATTGAACCTGCCAAGCTGGGGTAAGAAGGCCAGCGCTTCAACCGTCTACACCATTCAGTCCGGCATTTTCAGAAAGCTAGCACGAGCCATTTGTATTCGTACACTGCTCTCTAAATGCAGTCCAAGTCTTCAATAATCCAGTTGCTGAGGTAGTCGTTCGCCTTGTTCCCCATACATGTTCAGAAGAACGTGCGTGTTGTGAGTTCTAGTGACGGTCATCACTTTTGTCTCGTCGAAGAATAATAATCCATTCACTTCCTGGCAGCCGATATTGATTATGACAAACAGCATAATTATCTTGACACATTACTAATAAAGTGATAGGATGAATGACATAAATTTATGTAATTAATGTACGTACGTGTTACAAATGCTCCAGCTTGTGCCTCTATGGGGAATGTCTCTGTGACAAATACCTTCAGTTAATTGTGCTACTTTGAAGTCCACCTGCCGGGCTGAGCGGCTCAGACGTTTGAGACGCTAGCTTCCTGACCCCACCTTGGCAGGTTCGATCCTGGCTCAGTCCGGTTGTATTTGCTGGTACTCAAATACGTCAGCTCGTGTCGGTTGATTTACTAGCACATTAAGGAACTCCTGCGGGACTAAATTCTCGCACCTCAGAGTCTCCGAAAACCGTAAAAGTAGTGAGTGGGAAGTTAAGTCAATTATTGAAGTACACCTGCTGATTTTGTATTGTTTTTCTGTTTAATGGTGTGACAACTTTATAACTACGGTGTTTATTTTTTCCGCCGTGGAAGTGCGGCCAGATTGGGAATTAGCTTTCTATGCCCTCGGAGTGAAGTTTTACTAAGGTAAAGATTGAAAGTTTACCAACTTATCTGCGGTATTAAAAGATTTTTGAGATTTTGATTCAAAAGTTTCACCAAAGGGTCCGCCTCTGTGGTGTAGTGGTTAGCGTGATTAGCTGCCACCCCTGGAGGTACGGGTTCGACTCCCGGCTCTGCCACGAAATTTGAAAAGTGGTACGAGGGCTGGAACGGGGTTCACTCAGCCTCGGGAGGTCAACTGAGTAGAGGTGGGTTCGATTCCCACCTCAGCCATCCTGGAAGTGGTTTTCCGTGGTTTCCCACTTCTCCTCAAGGCAAATGCCGGGATGGTACCTAACTTAAGGCCACGGCCGCTTCCTTCCCTCTTCCTTGTCTATCCCTTCCAATCTTCCCATCCCCCACCAAGGCCCCTGTTCAGTATAGCAGGTGAGGCCGCCTGGCCGAGGTACTGGTCATTCTCCCCAGCTGTATCCCCCGACCCGATGTCTGAAGCTCCAGAACACTGCCCTTGAGGCGGTAGAGGTGGGATCCCTCGCTAAGTCCGAGGGAAAAGCCAACCCTGGACCATAAACAGATTAAGAAGAAGAAGATTAAGAAGAAGAAGAAGAAGTTTCACCAAATGAACATTTACAGTAACGGTCAAAAGTTTAGAACCACATAAAGAAATCACGAAATATCAACTAGAACCTAAAATTGTGCCACTATACCTCCGTAATTTCTTTTTGAGCTCTCACATTTAATAGGATATGAATAAAAACTAAAAACCTACAACCTGTTTTCCAGTCTTTGACCGGGTCAGGGATGTAATGAATGAACCATATCTAGGCTATTAGTACGATGGGGTCGCCATTCCCAAAGTGATTTATGAATGACTGATGAAATGTCGTATGGCTTTTAGTGCCGGGATATTCCAGGACGGGTTCGGCTCGCCAGGTACAGGTCTTTATGTTTGACTCCCGTAGGCGACCTGCGCGTCGTGTTGAGGATGAAATGATGATGAAGACAACACATACACACAGCCCCCGTGCCATTGGAATTAACCAATTAAGGTTAAAATCCCCGACCTGGCCGGAAATCGAACCCGGGACCCTCCGAACTGAAGGCCAGTACGCTGACCGTTCAGCCAACGAGTCGGACAATGACTGATAAATGCCATGAAATGATAATGGACAGTGGTGCTGGAATTAAAGATGACAGGGAAAACCGGAGTGCCCGCAGAAAAACCTGTCCCGCCTCCACTTTGTCCAGCACAAATCTCACTTGGAGTGGCCGGGATTTGAACCACGGAAGCCAACGGTGAGAGGCCGGCGCGCTGCCGCCTGAGTCACGGAGGCTTAACTTTTTTGAAATAATGTAAGGAAAACAATTATGTGCGAACATGCTGCCTGGATGACAGCGCTGTGGTTGTATCGTCGGATACTCAGGACAGACCACATCAGCAATGGAGTTGTTCTGGAAAGAATACGAAAGCAAAAAGAGATTCTCTGGACGGAGAAATCTCGTAACGACGTGTATTAGGGCATATCATGAGGAACAGATACAGATGTGCTTTACTTCAGTTGGTGATTCTACCCAGCTCGATAGCTGCAGTCGCTTAAGTGCGGCCAGTATCCAGCATTCGGGAGATAGTAGGTTCGAACCCCACTGTCGGCAACCCTGAAAATGGTTTTCCGTGGTTTCCCATTTTCACACCAGGCAAATGCTGGGGCTGTACCTTAATTAAGGCCACGGCCGCTTCCTTCCCACTCCTAGCCCTTCCCTGTCCCATCGTCGCGATAAGACTTTTCTGTGTCGGTGCGACGTAAAGCAAGTAGCAAAAAATTATTATTCTAGGGAAAGTAGAAGGTAGGCTAATTGACGACCTGGAAGAAGAAGAATTTCTTGGCTGAAGAACTTGAGAACATGGTATAATATAAGTTCCGGGGGACTCCCCAGATCAGTTACAGATAAAGGATATGTTGTAATGTGTTGTATTGCTAATCACCAACATCCGCAACGGACAGGCACTCGAAGACAGGAAGAACAACAAGAAGAATATTAATAACAGATTTATTGCAGCTAATAGCCAATTACAGTGAGAGACGCCTGTCACACGACTCCCGCGTGATATCGTTCACATTTCTGTCCACATAGTTCACAGATGCAGTCTAAAGGCCACCGCATACAGAAAGCTAAGCTACGCAAGCCAACGAAAAAAGATCGTTCCAATTAAGTTATATGGAATGGCGCACACAGACTGCTATGCTAAGCGACGCTAACCTAAGAAACGCCAAGCTAAATTTTACAGATCACCAAGGAGGCGATTTCCATAGCTATAGCTGGTTTCGTGCATGCACACAATCACCTTTTTGCCCAGCATCTAGCAAGTGTGTGAGTTTCGTTAATTAGCTCAATACAATAGCTAATTTATTGCTTAATTGTTTCTGTGTTTGTTAATTATCGCGAATAGCAGACGAAGGGAAGAGAACTGATTGAAGAGACACAAAAATATACTTGTCTGTCAAATTATTAAAGATAACCATGAAGGACAATTGTTGACAAGAAATAAATGAAACTTTGGAAAGTGATTGTTCGTATTATTTATTACCTTTACACAGCCTACATTATTGTACCCTGCTTTCTATAATTTGGGTACTTCATATTCAGTTTTCCTTAATATCATCCTCAGTAATTGGGGGAAGTTTATGAACCTGTTCCTGATCTAGACCAAAGTATTTTTTAATTATTCATCATTCCCACGCAATGCTTGGTGGAATTCACCACGAATTATTCTCTTTCCAATTTCACGTAAACAGAATCTTCTTCTCTCTCTGTGTCTTTCTCTTTCTTCATCTTCCGCGACAGCGGCCAATAAAAAAAAGCCTCCTTTTCAATTAATCCGCCATCTTTTAGCGGCTGTCTGGCATTGCGTACTTTACGCTAGCTTTTTATTCGTGACATAGCACAACATAGCTTGGCATCGCTTAGCATAGCGTAGCTTATCTTAGGTTGTAGCTCTATTTGCAGGTCTTGGTGGGCGCTATAGATGGTAGGCACATCTGTAGTCTTATATCCTCTCTATAAAAGGATTCCCTGACTAATTCAGAAGTTAGTCTGGACGGGGCGTATCGCGACATCACAAAATCTACTTCAGAAAAGTTGCCTTCGTTTTTTTTTTTTCAATTACTTTTAGGTAGTTCTTGGTTGAGATAAGGCGAAATGAGTTGTATCCTATATAGCGATGTGATTTATTTTACTAAAGAAGATCTTCATGGCCGTGTCTTGGTAACAGTTTGATGTTGCTCATTGCATAATGACGGGAAATGGAACGTAAGTTGTTCAGGTGAACTGCACACGCCTTTGACCTCTTTCCGTGTTTTTAACCGCGGTAGTGAATACAAACTGCAGAGCTGGCAGTACATACTCAGCAAGGAAGGTAAACACGGCCAATGTTGTGCTCAATCCTCACGCGTGATTACGAAATTCTGCTAGTGACACGGAAGAACTGGGTAGTGACACTGATGAGCCAGCTATCTCCACGTGGAAGTCCAAGGAGACTACAACAATCCGTAAAGATAAGCAAGAGAGAGAGAGAGAGAGAGAGAGAGGGGACCAAAAAGGGTAGGTGACCTTACATACAACTTATATTTTCAAGATCCGCTAAATACTACTAAAATCCGCGAAAATTCCGCCAAGAAATCCGATCCCAAATAATGAGCAATAATAATAATAATAATAATAATAATAATAATAATAATAATAATAATAATAATAATAATAATAATAATAATAATAATAATAATAATAATAATAATAAATGTCTGCACTCACCTGATCTGTGATTTTCACTGGGGTTAACCCCCTGCCTGCGAGCCGGCGAGCTAAAACTTGTAGGCGTTTTAGTGCCGGGTGCAAACTAGGTTAATCCCCTACCTCAAAGACCACACACAAAACAGGCCCGTTCATTAAACGGTCTTCCTTCATAGTATAAATATAAATGCTACTCTCTCACAGTTTCATTAACCGTCGTCATTCGTCAACTAAGAGAAAAGTAACCTTTCTCAACGTATTACAAATTTATGATACCTTGATTTCATAACATCAAATCCAAATAACATGTTTGCCTCATGTGACTGCTAGCTCCTGTTAAGAAATGCGGAATAACTTGGAGACAGACTGGAGTACAATTTTTTTAAAAAAGTAAAATGGATAAAACACTAAATTCCCCTGTAATAAATCTAGAATTCCGCCAAAAAGTCCGCTGTCCGCTAAATGATGTGCGTATTTCTCCGCCGACCGTCTTCTAATTCCGCCAAATTTAGCGGAAAATCCGCTAAGTTGGCAACACTGCATAAGAGTTATAGAGAAGATGCAGCCAGTGTTGCTAACTCTCCCGATTTTTTGCAACACACCACAAAGCCCGAAAAAACCCAAAAAATCTCCCGAAATTTCTTCTAATCCAAATTTAAGAAATATGAATAACAATGGTACATAATACATTTGTGCCGAAAAACTCTTTCCTCGTCTCACTGTGTGACGTTTTATTGATGATATCACTCGTTAGGTACTTCCCCGCATTCATTTTAGATTCGAATTACGTAATCTCTCCCCTCTTATTGAACTCAAAACTGACACTTGACTGCATCATTCGAAGGGAAATCGCCGATCTGCATATATAATACAAAATCTGTATCCTGCTACAACTTCAAAATTGTACACAATTTCTAAGTCTGATGAATAACTCAGTGTATCGGGCGGCGTGTATCTCAGGGTACTAAAGGGGTCCGGCAGTTCACAAAACGGCCTCCGCAGCGCCAGCGCCCTGCCGCCACTACATCTACAGGAAGAGTGGGTAGAAAGAGAAGAGAGGACGGGTGAGTGAAATTGTATTTATATTTCTCATAACAACTTCAAATGACTATTGCATTCTTTAATTTACAGTATATTATAACATTTCGGTGCTCGAGAAACTACCGCAATTTTCATTAAAGCTGCCGAAATTTTTACGTACAATCTACCGATTTTTTATTTGTAGACCTGGCAACACTGGATGCAGCCTCATAATTAGCTCTGACATAAATATACTTCAATTCTAGAAGTGCCAATGTGGCAAGCACGACGCACAGTGCAGGTATTCACTTAATCAGATATAATATTTCATCTTTCATTCTTCTTCTTCATGTGCCATGTCCTCGCAGAACGTTGGCGATCAGTAGCATGATCTGTTGTTTGTTCATAGCTGTTCTGAACAGAGTAAGCTTTGTCACCCCAAACCACTGGCTCAAGTTGCCGAGCCATGATGTCCTACTTCTCCCCGGACCACGTTTTCCATTAATTTTCCCTTGGAGTATTACTTGCAGAAGGTGGTATTTAGAGTTCCGCATCATATGACGCATTCTAATCGAGTATGAAATTGAAGGCAAAAGTTAGTCTTTCACTCAGTCTTTCATTCCTCACTAACAGAAAATAACTCATTCAAGCACAGGCAGGCAGCAAGTCTGCTGTTCTTCTCAACTTCCTCTGCAGTATTAGTTACTGTGAAATATTTCAAAAACACTTAGGCGTAGTCGAGTTAAAAATCGAATGATCCTGTTGGAGTCGTTATCTTCTTTTTTGCATATGACAAACTTGGTACAGAGTTCGCAATGAATAGAGTATATAATCTAAACATCTCACTGTATTATCAAGCCCTTCATTGGGCATTTCTAATTCGGTTATGTGGCTTTGCGAATTCTGGCACTGTGGGGTCGAGTCCTAAATTTCGATCTTTTGCTACCATAAATTGTACCATTTCTGGAGACTAGGAAGCCTGCCAGCAAAAACTCTCCACGACGACTCCGAGTAGCGCTCGGCGGCCGACGGAACGGGGTGCAGCTTGGTCTCCATACATGACAAAACAATTTGCGCAACAAAGGGTTTGTGCCACGTCCCGTTTGCGCAAACTTTGGTACATACACTTCGCAATGGTTCGTGCAAACCTCAGTTCATTTTTGAAGAGGAGAGTATGTCCGACACAGAAGCTGCTTGCGCCGCGATAGTTATTGTTTGTTTGACGGGAAAGAAAACAACAAAGAGATAAGCAAAGCAGAAACTATGGCTGAAGAAGGGGAGTGACTTTAGCCATGACCGTTTAGTAGCAGAGCTAAAAGTAAGTTCTGCAGTGGACTACAAAGATTATCTTCGAATGGATGTAGATACGCTTGGTGAGCTGCTAGAAATGATCACACCTTTCATTGAAAAAATAAGTACAGTCACGAGAGAACCAATATCGGCAGAAGAGAGATTACTAGCCACTTTGAGATACCGTACCTTACTATTATTGTACACCTCACACTTCACTTTCCACAGTTCAGGCAACTCGCGTTAACTTGAGATGAACTCTCGCCAGAATTCTTTATTAACGTTTTTTTTTGTTAAAGCCATACTAAACAGAACTCAGGTAGATACAAGAAGGCGTCTTCACACAGCCAACTGTCGTCAAACACTGGCATAGACTTTCAAACCGCTTGTCAAGCAGAGAGTGTTGCGCAAAATATTTCGGTCTCTCCCGATTTTTTTTCTTTCTTTTTTTTTTTGCTAGTGGCTTTACGTCGCACCGACACAGATAGGTCTTATGGCGACGATGGGACAGGAAAGGGCTAGGAGTGGGAAGGAAGCGGCCGTGGCCTTAATTAAGGTACAGCCCCAGCATTTTCCTGGTGTGAAAATGGGAAACCACGGAAAACCATTTTCAGGGCTGCCGATAGTGGGATTCGAACCTACTATCTCCCGGATGCAAGCTCACAGCCGCGCGCCTCTACGCGCACGGCCAACTCGCCCGGTCCGATTTGTTTCAAACAGTTGTGCAACTAGTCAGTCTGTGCCATACACCATCGAAATGTTTGTGTAAAACCCTTTGTTACGCAAATTGCTTGATCGTGTAAGGGGCCTTTAGTTATTTTGTGCTTTTCTTGCTGTATTTACACTGAGTTTAATATACATTTTTGAAACCTAAAATATATTCTAAACCGAGCTCGATAGCTGCAGTCGCTTAAGTGCGGCCAGTATCCAGTAATCGGGAGATAGTGGGTTCGAGCCCCACTGTCGGCAGTCCTGAAGATGGTTTTCCGTGGTTTCCCATTTTCACACCAGGCAAATGCCGGGGCTGTACCTTGATTAAGGCCATGGCCGTTTCCTTCCACTTCCTAGGCCTTTCCTCTCCCATCGTCGCCATAAGACATATCGGTGTCGGTGCGACGTAAAGCAAATGGCAAGAAATATATATATATTCTAAGAGGATGGTTTCCTAATTGCACTTACTCTTAAAAAAAATTTCACCATCACTACCGCTAAAAGGAATTCTGCATGTTTTTGATATAGCAATGTTTAAAAGTAGAGGTCTTTTCATTAGTGGTTAACATAAAACTCTGAGTAAAAATGAGATAGATAGTTTTTCAAAACGTAGATGGTCTGATACTCACCGGAAATGTAAGTGAGTAATGTAGTACTTAGGTAAGCAGGTAAAGTATGATTATCTGTATAAAAATTAGTGTACTTCATGTCAAATGTTTCTAAGAGTAATTTATCCTTTAAGAAATGTGTGCGCACTCGGTTTGGCTGGGGGATGATTTGAAACTCATTTTTTTCAAAAATAATTCAATAATATTTTGAATAAATGTGTGAATAATTTATTGATTTAACATTATTTTCAAAATTCCCCTAAAGAGGCAGCTATCCCCGAATGGAAACATTTATTTCATCTATAATTTGTCGTAGTGTACAAAACGTGAATTACAATTTGGAGAGATGTCCTGAAAATATTACTGGCAATTTCTTCTAGTTCGAACATACTTGTTCCCAGTAGTGGCGATTGGAAATTAGAAGTGGGCGTGGCACAAACATTTTTAGAAAACAAAATAGTGCTGGAGGCCTGGGGAATTTAGTGGGGGTAGACAACAAATGCGAAAGGAAATAGCTACAAAATGCTAATATTTTGATGCTCTCTGATCTAATTTTGACAGAGAAGTAAAGGTTGAGAGTTTACCAACTTTAAACTAAGGTTAATAATATATTTAAAGATTTTGATTTGATAATATACAACAACATTTTAACCAAGGGAACAACAATACACATGTGCGAGACTAAGGTTTTGTATCACCAGCTACTAAGCGCGCTTCTACACGCTGCTGCGGGAGTCTCCATTACTTACTGTGGGGCTGAAAAATCGGTTAACTGCGTGGAAGTGACATTTCGTGCGTATTTCGGCTGAGATATTTATAATATTTAAGGAAATTAAAGGAAAGAATTAAGTGATAGACAACAGAGTTTGTACAAATTGCTTTTTTTTAAATAAGTCCTAAATTTTGGTCCTGTAGAGCTGTTATTGGCCTCATTGTGTTCGGAATTTAGTCATCTTATCAGTGGTGGAATAAACGGATGTTTTCCCTTGCTTTCTTGTGGTTGGACAATACGAACAATTACGAATATTTCCTTTTTAAAAAAAATTCAAACAGAGATCTGTTGCTAAGCCCTTCACCAATTGAAAATGTTTAAAAATCATTGTATGGGGTATTCCATTGGCTTACAAATGGCATGTTATTTTTAGAAATCGGATTGACGGATGAGATGTTTCAACGATCGCCCTTGAGCGCAGTTCCACCATAATGGTGTATTTGGCGGCCATCTTGCTTGGACGGGTGACGTCACAAAAATTTCTTTGGTGTCAAACTATATTTTAAGAGTTCTTCTTTGCAGTGATGTGATTACAAGGGCGACATCATTAATAAATACGGAGATATCAGCGTTGCCTCACGTTATAGCGTTATAACACACCACTGCCGGACAGGAAAGGAAGACCTTTTCAAGTCAAGAACCAACTGGGCAAGTCCTGGGTGTCTCAAGATTTGTCGTGTCAATCTCCTCTCTTCTAGTTAGATTGACTCTATTCACGATCCCTTTCTTGGTGATCCGATCCTGAAGCTCCGTGGTCGTCCTGAATGTGGTTATCTACATGCCACTATGGCACGTTATTTCAAGTCCAAAATACTTGTTCTAATTCCAGTGCTTGTGACCCCGCGATAATCTGACATACATAAGCACACGTAGCTGATACCAACGATGCTCTTGAAACACTACTTCAGTCGATAGTAAGTTAGAAATAATATGGCTACTCTTTGTCAAATAACCGAAAAGTCACCATTCTATGAGCACACGGAGTTGTGGTCTTGTAAAGCAAATTTGTATTCGTTCCGTCAATGAAGGCCCCAAGAGAAATGGAACGTACTCTATAGAGGAGAATCAACATTTATTGAACTTCCTCTCACAAACGGTTGCCAGTTGACGAAGTATAATACATTACACAAATTCAAAGTTAATTAACAGCGAAATTCCTCGCCATTACCGCTGTAATTGGTTTCACATGAATGATATTCAACCTCTCAATGCAGTAAAATTATATTTGATTTAGATTCATTTTGAACGGTTTAAATGGTGTGTTTTTGTTGTTGTTTGAGTCATCAGTTCATAGACTGGTTTGATGCACTCTTCCATGCCACCCTATCCTGTGCTGAACTTTGGATTTCTACATAATTACTACATCCTACATCTACTCTAATCTGTTCGCCGTATTCATACCTTGATCTACCCCTACCGTTCTTACCAATTACACCTTCCTCAAAAACCAATTGAACAAGTCCTGGTCAAATTTAGTCAAATCGATTTACTCTCACCAATTCCAATCAATATCTCTTCATTCGTAATTCGATCTATCCATCTCACCTTCAGCATTCTTCTGTAACACCACATTTCAAAAGCTTCTATTATCTTTCTTCCTGAGCTAATCATCGTCCATGTTTCACTTCCATACAATGCCTCGCTCTATACGAAAGTCTTCAAAAACGTCTTTCTAATTCCTATATCGATGTTCGAAGTGAGCAAGTTTATTTTATTTTATTTCGTTTATGTCCTCCTTCTGCCATTATTAGTTATTCTTGTACAAAGTAACATTATTCATCTACTTCCTTTAAGACTTCATTTCCTAATCTAATATTTTCTGCATCACCTGCCTTTGTTCGACTCCACTCCATTACTTTTGTTTTGGAATTATTTATTTTCATCTTGTACTGCTTCCCCAAGGCTCTGTCCATACCATACAGCAATTACTCCGCAAATTTCAGCGTTTTTATTTCCTCTCCTTGGATTGTGATTCCCTTTCAAAACTCCTCTTTGTTATCCTTTACCGCCCGTTCTATATAAACATTGAAAAGAAGAAACTGCAACCTTGCCTCACACCTTTCTGGATTGCTGCTTCTTTTTCAAACCCCTCGATTCTTATCACCTCAGACTGATTTTTATACGAATTGTAGATAATTCTTCGTTCTCGGTATCTGATCCCGATTACCTTCAGAATCTCAAATAGCTTGGTCCAATCAACATGAGCGAATGCCTTTTCTGGATCTACGAAAGCCATTTACGTGGGCTTGTATTTCTTAATTCGGTCCTCTAAGATCAGAAGTAAAGTCAGGATTGCTTCACGTCTTCTTAGATTTCTTCTGAAGTCTAATTGATCTTGTCCCAACTCAATTTCAGTTTGCCTTTCCATTCTTCTGTAAATAATACGGGCTAAAATTTTGCAGACGTGAGATATTAAAATAATAATAATAATACTAATACTACTACTACTACTACTACTACTACTACTAATAATAATAATAATAATAATAATAATAATAACAGGAATGCGTAATTTGCCTGGATACAGAGTGCAGCAGTATTTTTAAAACATTACGCTAGGTGGTGCTGACGTAGCACTGAAATATTAGCCCAAGGTTGCCGCGGCCTCTTGGCTCATTGATAACACGCAACTCTCGCACGATAACATCTCACAGCACAAGACGTCATGGACATGCGTCAGCGACTTGTCCCCACTTCACTGTGAACTGACCAGTGCTACGCACACTCATCTCCGACTGAAAGGCACAAATGAATCGGAAGATGCAATAAGGTGACATGAGACAATTTTTGTAATTTCCACCTTGTGCTGGTTACAAGTTCTTCAGGGATAGGCATACAGTACTATGCAGAAAGGTAGCAAGTGGTAGCATGACATTTAATATGACTGATCAAGATATATTCGAACTGTCAGA
Source organism: Anabrus simplex (assembly GCF_040414725.1). Classification (NCBI taxonomy): domain Eukaryota; kingdom Metazoa; phylum Arthropoda; class Insecta; order Orthoptera; family Tettigoniidae; genus Anabrus; species Anabrus simplex. The sequence continues at coordinate 223,637,508 of NC_090272.1, forward strand.
TAGTGTCCCTCTCTTTCTTATCGTTCCCTCAATTCTGAGGAAAGTGGTGTCAGAAGAGGAAGAAGAAGAAATCTGCCAGTAGCAACACAAGAGTTTGAGTATGGTACACAACACTTGTAATACATTCAGTCGCCTGCTTCCTCACTTGAACTAGTTACATTCTTCCCCCATCGGAGCTCCATTACTCATCACTTTTTCCTTTCCAATGAAAATGAAAACCTACAACCTGTTTTCCAGTCTTTGACCGGGTCAGGGATGTAATGAATGAATTATATATAGGCTGTTATTACGATGGGGTCGCCACTCCCAAAGTGATTTATATTAATGAGTGATAGATGCTATGAAATGAGAATGGAGAGTGTTGCTGGAATGAAAGATGACAGGGAAAACCGGAGTACCCGGAGAAAAACCTGTCCCGCCTCCGTTTTGTCCTGCACAAATCTCACATGGAGTGACCGGGATTTGAACCACGGTATCCAGCGGTGAGAGGCCGACGCGCTGCCGTCTGAGCCACGGAGGCTCCTTCCTTTCCAATGCCGAAGATATTTTAATTGCATCCTTAGTTGCATTTCCAATTTTTTTAACCGATGCCTTCATTTTTGTGAGACCTCTTCCTCTTTTCATTAGAGTTAAGACGACTTATTTCACCTTAGAACAAACATTCACAACCACTCACCACCTGCCTTCACCTCCTACTTTTCCTTCTGCTCATCATCATCATTTGACTATATTAAAACGCAGACCAGTACGGCGTAAATACAGATTATCACTATACTTCACCATGGATGATTGGACTCATTGCTTTCTTCTAAATTAAAAATGTTTTATCAGCTCGAAAGCCATGATCATCACCATTCCAGAACACTGCGAGAACTGAACGAATATGATGCCTTATATTAAAACCCTATCAAGATTTAATCAGTGCCCTACTTAAACAGTGCCAGAACTCAACTAATGCCCTTCCTTAAGCTCAAACAAAGTGAAATCTCAGCCACTACTATATATTATACCGAAATACTATCGAAACTCAACCAATACCCTACCTTATGCTGAGACACATTGACAAGACTCAGCTGATGTACTTGAAGTAATACTCATCTCTCACAATAATTTCTCTGTTAGTTGTTCAAGGACAGTGTACACGTTAAAGAGTTGGAGGTAGAGGTGGAGGTCCAATATCTGGTAATCTGCCCTTATCTATTGAGACTGTTGGTGAACTGTTATGTATGAACACGTAACGTCATATCGTCCACTTGAAGTACGTATATCATAACGTCACCCGAAACGAACACCGAGTAAGATGAGCTTTCTCAACGTCGATATAGTTCTTCTAAGGTGAAACCAATTCTTGTGTACAAAGACTATCAAAATGTTTAGATCATTATCTATTTCATATCAAGTTTGTTTGTACGACGGGTGAGAGTCAATGGTTCTAATGCCAGAAGCGGGCAAGTTCGAAGTTATCTCTAGAGAGCTGCACGGTGTGGTAGAGATGAGGCGCCCACCGAGTTCTGTAGTGGCAGGAAAGCTGAACTGAACACAGCTTTGTCGCCCTGGATAGGCTGCATTGCTCAATTTTTGGAGGTCGTCTTCCACGTCGTAAATCTCCTCCCGTCAAACCTTCTGGAAATACAGTATTCTCTTGAGAGGCTGAGTATCAGGCATTCTCCGTACCTCCCCAGCCCAGCCCACATTACTCTCCCACAGTATAACACAAACATACTTTTGCTGCTTAAATTTCCTCACAGTGTTCGGCTGTCCAAACATTTCTTGCAGTTATGTGTTTGTCCTCACATGACAGCCATCCTTCATCCCCCATTGCTCCAAATACCCTCTTTACCCGCCTTAAAACCAAACTTCATCTCGTGTAGTCAACATCCAGCACTCTGAGCCATACAATTGGTCTCGAAAGAGTTGAACATATTTCAGTCTTGGCATTCCTGGTGAGATTTCTATATTTGAACATGTTTTGCAAGGTATAATGAGATCGGTTTCTAATCACTATTCTTTTCTGTATTTCTTCTGATATTTTGTTATTTTCAGTTATTAATGATCCCAAATATTTAGAAACATTAACTGTTTGATATTCCCTCCCATTCAAACTTGCAGCATTTTGTTTTGTAATACTGTTAACAATTTCTATTTTCGTACATTTCGTTTTATTTACTTTTACTTCTAGTCCTAGATCCTGTGCCTTATTTCTTGTCACGGTATAAATCTCTTGAAGTGCTCCTTCATACCTCAATAACAACCTCATCGTCAGCATAAGCTACACTAGGACTTCCAGCTGGGTTGATGAGGATTTGGTGAATTACAATCAATCAATCAATCAATCAATCAATCAATCAATCAATCAATCAATCAATCAATCAATCAATCAATCAATCAATCAATCAATCAATCAATCAATCAATCAATCAATCAATCAATCAATCAATCAATCAATCAATCAATCAATCAATCAATCCTGATCTGCATTTAGGGCAGTCGTCCAGGTGGTAGATTCCCTATCTCTGGCTTTTCCTAGTCTTTTCTTATATGACTGCAAGGAAACTGTAACTTTATTGAATATCTCCCTTGGTAAGTTATTCCAATCCCTAACTTCCCTTCCTATAAACGAATATTTGCCCCATTTTGTCCGGCTCCATGGCTATATGGTTAGCGTGCTGGCCTTTGGTTACAGGGGTCACGGGTTCCATTCCCGGTAGGGTCGGGAATTTTAACCACCATAGGTTAATTTCTCTGGCACAGGGGCTGGGTGTATGTGTCGTCTTCATCATCATTTCATACTCATCACGACGCGCAGGTCGCCTACGGGAGTCAAATCAAAAGACCTGCACCTGGCGAGCCGAACATGTCCTCGGACACTCCCGGCACTAAAAGCCATACGCCATTTCATTTCATTTTTGCCCCAATTTGTCCTCTTGAATTCCAACTTTATCTTCATATTGTGATCTTTCGCACTTTTAAAGACATCACTCGAACTTATTTGTCTACCAATGTCATTCCACGCCAACTCTCCACTGACAGCTCGGAACATACCACTTAATCGAGCAGCTCGTCTCCTTACTCCCAAATCTTCCCAGCCAAAAGTCTGCAACATTTTCGTAACTCTACTCCTTTTCCGGAAATCAGCCAGAACAAATCGTGCTGCTTAGCATCCTTTGCAGTTCTCGTACCAAGTAATCCTTGTGAGGGTCCCATACACTGGAACCATGCTCTAGTTGGGGTCTTACCAGAGACTTACACGCCCTCTCCTTTACATCCTTACTACAACCCCTAAATACCCTCAATAACCATGTGAAGAGATCTGTAACCTTAGTTTACAACCTCGTTAATATGATGTACTCAGTGAAGAGCACACCTAGGTACTTACAGTGTTCACCCGTGAGGTACTATCACAGTGTGCAGATGTGAACTGTGTCCATTCTTCTGCACAACACAGCAACTTATTAATGGACTGCGTAGCTTATTTTACATTTATGAAAAGGGGTTATGAATTGAATAAATACTGCGATACATCATATATAATTAAAAGTGAATACCGTAGAGAAGAGCAGTCAAGACGTAACGTCGGTTTTTTTTGTTCTTGCGATAATTTTATAGGACAGGACTTTTATATAAAATTGATAGCAGAATAGACAACGACAACACGATGGTATTATACTTAGCGGTCAGCTCTTTGTACGCATGTGTAAGGTCTGGAAAAGGTGTCTCCTTCACCGAATCACTATATTTAAGGGTACTTAGGATAATTTATTTACTTCAAGTAAGATGACAGCACTGAACTATCGAAATAACCCAGTTTTGTTCTATGCCGTTCCTGAAATGCACTTGGAATCTCCTCAGCCTTTGGAATAAGTTCCAAAAGATCAATATTCACCCTTTGACATAAATATGTTATCTGACAATATGCGTCACGAAACCAGCAACCGTGCAGGCTGTGATGTGCAGTACTGATGGATGTCCTTGATTGAGAGACAGATTGTCAAAGAGGGGCGTTAGAGTACAGATGGTCGACATGATCTTGCAGGCTGTGATGTGAAGTACTGATGGATGGCCATGACTGAGAGACAGATTATCTAAGAGGTGCGTTTATTGTCTATATTGTTGAGTTTAGAATTTATTGTATTGCGTTTATTTGGATTACTTTATTTATATTTAATTTTTTTGTTATGAATTGTATTTTAGTATGATTTTTTTAACATTTTCTGTTTGTGAGGGGACCTTAGGATTATCTGTGTTGGTTTCTATAATTCGAACTCATGGTAATGATTTTTTCCAACCATTTAGAATTTTACAATGTTAAAGTTTATATTTATAATTGTATTTTTAATCCCCCTATGTTTTTTATGGGTGGTTTTTTTCTTTTTTTGCTAGTTGCTTTACGTCGCACCGACACAGATAGGTCTTATGGCGACGATTGGACAGGAAAGGGCTAGGAGTGGGAAGGAAGCGGCCGTGGCCTTAATTAAGGCACAGCCCCAGCATTTGCCTGGTGTGAAAATGGGAAACCACGGAAAACCATTTTCAGGGCTGCCGACAGTGGGGTTCCAACCTACTATCTCCCGAATACTGGATACTAGCCGCACTTAAGCGACTGCAGCTATCGAGCTCGGTGATGGGTGGTTCAATCTTTAATATATTTTATAACTTTTATATTTTTTATAGGTTGTATTTTATCTGGTGATTTTGGTAACTTAAGTTATTGCTTTGTGGACGATATTTTATCTTACGGGCTTATTTCATAAGTTTTTGAATTTGTGCATTAATGATTACGGCGAGAGAATCAATCTATCGAGTTAAGTTTTATAATCAATTATTTCAAATTTATGTTTTATTTTTGCTGTTAATGTTGTATTGTACTTTTAGAAGAATAAGTAGATTTTCTTTCTATTTATTTTTTGAAAGTAGTCTGATTCCTACTTTGTTTTTAATGTTGGGTTGAGGAGTACAGATGATCAATGTGATCGTGCATGCTGTGAAGTGAAGTACTGATGCATGTCCTTGACTGAGAGACAGATATCAAAGAGGTGCGTTAGAGTACAGATGATCAATGTGATCGTGCAGGCTGTGATGTGAAGTACTGATGGATGGCCATGACCGAGAGACATATTATCAAAGAAGGGCGTTAGAGTACAGATGGTCGACATGATTTTGCAGGCTGTGATGTGAACTATAGACGGATTGCCATGGTTGAGGGACATATTATAGAAGGCTCTTTTATCGAAGAGGCCTCATCGATCATGCTCTAGAGCAGGCGTTTCAAATTGGCGGCCCGCGGGCCGCATGTGGCCCGCAAAGACACTTTTGCGGCCCGTCAGAGCACTGTAAGAAATTATGTGAAGAAAAGTCACAAAACATATTTCATAGCTCGTTCGAAATCGTATTAACTTTTATACACATTATAGACGCAAGCCAGAACTAGTTTCCCTTTTCAGGTATTGACTTGTTCTCAATAGATTATTCTTTTTAAATTAAAATGCAAATTTCAAGCAATAATATTATTTTTGCGTCCCAATGACTACTTTTGATGGTTTTGGGAAATTCCGAGGTGTCGAAATTTTGTCTCGCGGGAGTTCTTTTACGTTCCAGAAAATCTACCTACACGAGTCTGACGTATTTCAGCACCTTCAAATACCACCGGACTGAACCAGGATCCCAGCGCCTCAACCGTCTCGGCCACTCAGCCCGGCTCCGAGCTTCGCTCCTTTATGCGATTTTAAAAGAATGTTTTAACCAATTGAAATTATCAAACCCTCATCAATTGAACTATGCATATTATTTTATAATGTTGCTTCCGTACTATTTGCAGACTTTTACAAAAATGGCCTTATTCAAGTGCGGCCCGCAAACATGACTAAGGTTTCAAAAATGACCCTCGACCCCTACAAATTGAAAACCCCTGCTCTAGAGAATTGTTCATTTGATTGGTGGTAGCTTCATGGGCCCTGAGCCAGTTTTTCTCTTTCGAAATACTGAACTCTACACTTTTCACCCTGTCTCTCGAAAGCGATTCGTTAGATGCGAATAAAGTAATCGTTATTAATTTGAATTTCATTTCTTGAAAGGCATATATATACATACGATTATTTGATTTTACCGAAGGGAAAATTGACATCATGACAATAGTATTCGGAGTTTTTCGATTATACTATACATACACAGCGATACATTATAGATTCATTTTTGTTGTTAGAGGTTGCCAGTACTAATCACGGAGATGAGAATCCAGCACTAGGGAGCCGAAGTATCACCAGCTGTTTCGCGGGTAGGACCAGTGTTTCAAAAATTTGTAATTTGTGTTCGACAGTCTGGGAAACTTAAATGTTATATGACTCAATTCATTCCTCGAGAAGAAGTGACGTAACAGTTCTGAGATACACATTCAATTCTGCAAGTTTTGCTGCATAGGTTGTGCATCAGCGTTATGTGCTCCCGTTTCTGCCACGTAGGCAAGACATGTCAGGGTTATAAATACGTACGCTACTCTCAAAGAAGTGTAGAATGCATTGTCTGCCTATGGCCACGTCAGCATGTGAAAACACCTGTGTTGTAACGCTACCCATGTATGGGAATGCGATGTCCTCAGTGCGAAAACTGCATACAACAAAGAAACAAGATTCTTCTCGGCCTGGAGACTTCAATGCGCTGTCTCTTTAAGACGTCACTTTAAGATTTGCAAGGTTAACTATAAGAGATGGAGTGTGAATATAAAATTACGTGTATTACGTAAAGCATATTCTCTATAAAACAATTTCTTTGTATCAAGACAGCTTTCCTATTTCTAGTGCGAACACTGAGTTCTGGGGAGAGATGACCTTGGTGTCTGACCTTTTAAATAGCAATCATCAGCACCTGTAATATACGCGGTATGTTCAAGAAGCTGAAGAAGGCAAAATTATTTTATTTCATACTATGATGTAAGTGCCTCTTCCCGTACTCTGAAGAGGACGGAAAATGACACATTACCGCACTATTTTAGTAAGAGTCGTCTTTACCTGATTGAACTCCGCTTCAGAGTAATGTGAACACGGTAGTCATAGAGATCATGAATCAGGGAACACCGAACTTAAACTTGTTGAATTTTATTTCCGCCTGATTGCAGCACCGTGCTTCCATACCCACACCATCACAATGCTGACAAAGGTATAGTTTAATCCATTTCATATCATAAAGTTCGTATTAACTTCATTCATCCAGGACCAGAGGACTATGAATATGACTCTGGTAGCTTAGTGTACTGTTTGGTGCTTCAAATAGCATTAATTTTTGTGTTTTATTAGAGCACAGCCCCATAGACACACCTCATAGCAAGACACGGACAACAAGGCAAGAAAACTTCAATGGATGGATAAAACGTGGTCGATTTATGGGGAACCAGTTGCGGAAGTTTAAGCCTCTGGGCAGCTGGATTACTGAGCAGTAGCGGCGATTGGGAATTAAAAGTGCGGGGGGTGGGGGGAGGATATGCATCAAAACTGAAAAAGAAAAGATACAAAAGGGTAAGTATTTAATGCTCCCTGAGCGAATTTCGGCAGAGAGTTCAAGGTTGACAGTTTACCAACTTAAGCGCAGTAATAATAGTTTTTTGAGATTTTGACTCAGTACAATACAATAAAAGTTTCGCCGAAGGAACAGTATTACACATGTATTAGAATTTGAAAGAAGTACGGTGTGATTATACGATTAAAATTATAGTACTTGACTACACGCTAAGAGGCTAACAGACACTAAAGAGACTGCCGGACTGACGAATGTGCGCAGCAAGCGGGTGAATCATACCTCAATGTCCATGACCTGCACATGCAAACTCTGCACTACTTGCTGTGGTTCTATACAAATCAGTTAGCCGGGACGAACGATATTTTGCGCGTATTTCCGCTAATAATTTTGTTAATAATTAAAGAAAATAAAGGAAAGAATTAGCTATTAAGACAATAGGGCTTATAGAGTTTGCTCTTTTTAATAATTCCTATAATTCCAGGTTTCAGCCGGCCAAAATAAAATTAAAATGTAATAATTTCTCTAGAAACTGTGGGGAGGGGCGCAGTGCCCTCCCTCACCCCCCTCCAATCGCCGCCACTGTTACTGAGGACTTAGACCCGATTTAGAGATCCGTGTGCTAGCTTTCTGAATCCACGTCACAACCTTGTCACGTGCTACAGTATGTTTACTTGTGTACGGCGCTGAAACGCGGACTCTGAAATGTAACACCATTAGGAGAATAAATGCCCTCGAGATGTGGGTGTTCCGAAGATGTTACGCATCTCGTCTCCAATGCTGCTGTACTAGGACGCATGAGGAGGGAAGGAATGCTGGTGCGTAGATTTAAAAACAGAAAGACATATGATGAGGAATGACAAGTACGACTTACTAAACTGAGCATGCAGGGTGAAATAAATGGACGTAGAGATCGCGGTCTTGACCGAGGAACTCGTGGGATCGGACAGGACTAGATTCTAGTAGACTGATGAGAACAGTGGCCAACCCTCAGTAATGGAGAAGACGTTCCAAGAAGAATAAGATATTTTTTTATTTAATCAGTTTTCCTTCCAGGTTTGGTTTCTCCCTCGAACTCAGAAGGGAATTCCACCCCTATCGCCTCAAAAGCAGTGTACTGGTCCGTGAGACATTTGGGTGGAAATATAACTGCGCAGCAGGACCAGTACCACACCCAAGCCTTGGTGGGGGTTGGGAAGATTGGAACGGATAGACAGGGGAAAAACTCTTGCAGGAGGGAAACGAACCCCCTCTACTCAGTTGACTGGACCCATTCCAATCCTCGTACCACTTTTCAAATTTCGTGACAGAACCGGGAATCAACAAGATAACTTAGAAGGTCTTACTGATTGTACAATACAGTACAATATTATTCCTTTTTTACTTTATTTAAAAAAGGGACATGTTTAGTCTCCTTCTTGTGAGACATCTTCAGCCTAAAATATTATGATAAACACATGATATTCTTAACAATAAGAAACAATGACACTTCGTGTTGTTAAGAATTGTCTTAAAACTGTGTTTACTTGTGACAGATTGAGTCATTTTGACTCTTTAACGTTTTAAGAATACAACGGTCTGTTTTCAGACCAACTTTGCTTTACGGGAGCGAAAGCTGGGTGGACTCAGGATATCTTATTCATAAGTTAGAAGTAACAGGCATGAAAGTAGCAAGAATGATTGCTGGTACAAACAGGTGGGAACAATGGCCGGAGGGTACTCGGAATGAGGAGATAAAGGCTAATTTAGGAATGAACTCAATGGATGAAGCTGTACGCATAAACCGGCTTCGGTGGTGGGGTCATGTGAGGCGAATGGAGGAGGATAGATTACCTAGGAGAATAATGAGTCACAGTCACAGGACGTCCAGTTTTATGTGACTGTTGATATCATGATGTAGTCACAGTCACAGGACGTCCAGTTTTATGTGACTGTTGATATCGTGATGTAGTCACAGGACGTCCAGTTTTATGTGATTGTTGATATCGTGATGTAGTCACAGTCACAGGTCGTCCAGTTTTATGTGATTGTTGATATCGTGATGTAGTCACAGGACGTCCAGTTTTATGTGATTGTTGATATCGTGATGTAGTCACAGGATGTCCAGTTTTATGTGATTGTTGATATCGCGATGTAGTCACAGGACGTCCAGTTTTATGTGATTGTTGATATCGTGATGTAGTCACAGTCACAGGACGTCCAGTTTTATGTGACTGTTGATATCGTGATGTAGTCACAGTCACAGGACGTCCAGTTTTATGTGACTGTTGATATCGTGATGTAGTCACAGTCACAGGACGTCCAGTTTTATGTGATTGTTGATATCGTGATGTACTCACAGTCACAGGACGTCCAGTTTTATGTGATTGTTGATATCGTGATGTAGTCACAGGACGTCCAGTTTTATGTGACTGTTGATATCGTGATGTAGTCACAGTCACAGGACGTCCAGTTTTATGTGACTGTTGATATCGTGATGTAGTCACAGGACGTCCAGTTTTATGTGACTGTTGATATCGTGATGTAGTCACAGGACGTCCAGTTTTATGTGACTGTTGATATCGTGATGTAGTCACAGGACGTCCAGTTTTATGTGATTGTTGATATCGTGATGTAGTCACAGTCACAGGACGTCCAGTTTTATGTGACTGTTGATATCGTGATGTAGTCACAGTCACAGAACGTCCAGTTTTATGTGACTGTCCATATCGTGATGTAGTCACAGGACGTCCAGTTTTATGTGATTGTTGATATCGTGATGTAGTCACAGTCACAGGACGTCCAGTTTTATATGACTGTTGATATCGTGATGTAGTCACAGGACGTCCAGTTTTATGTGACTGTTGATATCGTGATGTAGTCACAGGACGTCCAGTTTTATGTGACTGTTGATATCGTGATGTAGTCACAGGACGTCCAGTTTTATGTGACTGTTGATATCGTGATGTAGTTACAGGACGTCCAGTTTTATGTGACTGTTGATATCGTGATGTAGTCACAGTCACAGGACGTCCAGTTTTATGTGACTGTTGATATCGCGATGTAGTCACAGTCACAGGACGTCCAGTTTTATGTGATTGTTGATATCGTGATGTAGTCACAGGACGTCCAGTTTTATGTGACTGTTGATATCGTGATGTAGTCACAGTCACAGGACGTCCAGTTTTATGCGATTGTTGATATCGTGATGTAGTCACAGTCACAGGACGTCCAGTTTTATGTGATTGTTGATATCGTGATGTAGTCACAGGACGTCCAGTTTTATGTGACTGTTGATATCGTGATGTAGTCACAGTCACAGGACGTCCAGTTTTATGTGACTGTTGATATCGCGATGTAGTCACAGGACATCCAGTTTTATATGACTGTTGACATATCACCAGAAATTTGTCTGGGCGTATTATTATTATTATTATTATTATTATTATTATTATTATTATTATTATTATTATTATTATTATTGGAATATGTTTACGATTACGATCCCACGACCCAGTCTGCAATCGAACTCAGGACTCAAAGGTCAACACACTGACCATCGAACCCTGCAGCCGGAAATAATAATAATAATAATAATAATAATAATAATAATAATAATAATAATAATAATAATAATAATAATAATAATAATAATAATCGTGGATGGGTCGCATTTGTCTTTTATGAGGTACTCTGCGTGTAATTGTAGTGGGTGGCAGTGTTGGGTGAGGTGTGCGAGTTGTAGAGAGGTTGGGGATAGTACAAAACTCCAGTCCCGGAGCCAGATTTACCGTTAAAATCTTCGACCCGGCCAGCAATCGAACTCGGAACCCTCTGAAACGAAGGCGACTACACTGGCTATTCACCAAGAAGCCGGAAATAGCAGTATGTGTTGGAGAAAAGAGGAAAAGAGAGGTCCTGATTACATCATAACTGATAGTAGCCACAGGATATACCAGGAACTGGAATACAAGAAAGTGTACGTCATTCTGAATAAAACTGCGTATTGTGGCAACAAGCGAGGAATCGTCGGAGAAGTGCGTATTAAACACAGGAAAGATGAAACGATTATTAGGAGCGACAGTATCAATATTCTTGATAATCACGCAACGTGAATTTGAAGTAAGAACGTCATTTCTGAAGTAGTGACGCAATGTCATTTGAACTCTACATCGCCTGCGGTATTGACTGGAAGTTATCGTTGTTTTGAGAAGGGAAAGAACGATATCATCAGCACCTGCTCCACTGGCGTCACTCACTGCCTTCTGGTTGTAGGGGTGGAGTGTAGGGTTAGATCCTTCCCTTAATTTACCCACTTCCCCGACTAAAGCAACCCAATTACTTTACTAGAGGACCCCCCCCCCCCCAACTTTTTAGTCCACCCTGTCAATTTACCGACGGTTGTATACTTTACATAGGAAGACACAAGCCACTATGATTTATGTCAGCTGTCTCTCTGGAATGGTAACAAATTACACACTGACTGTACAGGTTGTATCCGTGGTGATGTGACAAACTTTCAGGGACGATGGAAGACGGCGAATGGATCAATTTGAGACAAGGAACCGTAGTCCGGAAACCCTCGACTCAAAAATTATTAATAATCCAAGTTGTTTAATGTCCGTCCGTTCTTAACAGACGCCGGGGTGTCAGAATATCGTCCGGCAGCAGTTCTTTAACTTGCCGTAAGCCAACGACATGGCGTTGCCTTTAAGTGCCCTTAAAAGCCACGGACCTCGGTCGGGTTTGAACCCGTTAACTTGGGATTAGTAGACCAACGCCGTACCCACTACACCGCGGCGGCCGGCAGGCAAAAGTTAAAGCAAAACTCAGTCTGATACTTCCGACTGTACTGCACGCTACATGGGCTAAGAGTACAAAAGGGGAGACAATCCCATCATGCAGAAGAGCAGAAATTTGCTTCTTTTGACTCTATCGTTTCTGGAATATAGTTCCTTATCTCAAATTGATACATTTGCCGTCCACCGTCATCACTGCAAATTTGTAACATCATTACGGATACACTCTGTATAAGGGATGTGCAAATGAAACTGAGAGTGTAGTCTGGGCTTCGTTATTCGAAGAAAGAAAATAAGAAACCAATTTCCCCTTAGTGAAAATCGAATGACCATAAATATGTCTGCCGGTCATGGCCATCCATCCATACCTTACATCACAGCCTGCACAGTTGCTAGATACATTGTCTGGCCATCCATGCATACCTTACATCACAGCCTGCACGGTTGCTAGGTAACATTGTCTGGCCATCCATCCATACCTTACATCACAGCCTGCACGGTTGCTAGGTAACATTGTCTGGCCATCCATCCATACCTTGCATCACAGCCTGCACGGTTGCTAGGTAACATTGTCTGGCCATCCATCCATACCTTGCATCACAGCTTGCACGGTTGCTAGGTAACATTGTCTGGCCATCCATCCATACCTTACATCACAGCCTGCACGGTTGCTAGGTAACATTGTCTGACCATCCATCCATACCTTACATCACAGCCTGCACGGTTGCTATGGTTACAGTTCCGTCTCACATTTTGTCGCGTTACGTTACACAAATTTTCGGATGACACGCAACCATGAGATATATTTACGGCAATATAACATTGCGCATGCGTTCCTGGAAAGCTGCTTATGTCAGAAAGACATGTGGTTTCGTCGGGAAGTGTTTGTAATTGCGGAAGCAAAACGGCTAGTACGGTTTTGCCACGAATTCCTCGAGAATTACCAGCGTCGGTTATTCACTTTATGGTGGCATATGGTGTTAGCGGGCCGATATAAAGAATCGTATGGGAATCAGTGTGTATCACGGTATTTAGTGTTGAGATGGTAACGGGACTTACATCGTGACGTGAAAGGACGTGCCAGAATGGGGCCAGGCAATAAACACAATAGAAGACAATCAAGGGAGGCCGGTTTTCAAGCAATGGTGAGTCCGCGAAGCCGTTTAAGAATGGTTCCACCACCAACAACGGGCATTCTCTATCATCTAGATCACTGGGGCACTGAGCTTGGAGCAACAGGCGACTATATTTAGCTGGATATACCATCCGTACATAACTCTACTCTCTATGTGTTTGCGTATTCCAAACAATAAACCATTACAAAAACCAACAAAATTGAGTCTTTTGGGCACCACTTTTACAGGATGTGACAGTAAAGTAGGCCAAACGTTCAGAACACTTTCCTCACACGTGGAAGAAGGAAATATGTTATATGGACACTTCATTTCCATGTTATCAATGAACTCAAGTTAGGTTAGTTACCCGGGTGGCAGAATTCCGCTCAGTTGTTTACTTAGCTTTCTCTTAAATATTTTCAATGAACTTGAAAATTCATCGAACATTTCCTTTGATAATTTATTCCAATTCCTTACTCCTCATCCTACAAATGAATATTTCCCCCAATTTCCTCTTGAATTCCAACTTTACCTTCACATAATGATCTTTCATACTTTTAAAAAGTTTCACTCAAGGTTATTCTTCTACTTATGTCATTCCACGCCAGCTCTCCACTGACAGCTCGAAACACGCCGCTTAGTCTAGCAGCTCGTTTCCTTTCTCCCAAGTCTTCCCAGCCCAAACTTTTCAACCTTTTTTTGTAACGCTACTCCTTTGTCGGAATACACCCAGGACAAATCGAGCTGCTTTCCTTTGATTTTTTTCCAGTTCTCGCATCAAGAAGTCCTGGTGAGGGTCCCATACACTGAAGCCACATTCTACAGTAGTTGGAGCTTACCAGAGTCTTACACATCTTCTGCTTTACATCCTTACAACAAAGCCTAAATACTCTCATAACCATGTGAAGAGATCTGTAACCTTTCTTAACTACTTCGCTAATATGATTACCCCAATGAAAATTGTTCCTTATATATTAACATCTAGGTACTTACATTGTTCAAAGAACTCATTTTCCACTACTCTACACAGTATATTGATCATGGGAAACACACAGGAACAGAACTTATCAGGAAACCACATGAAACTCCTTACATGGCACGCTAAAAATCCCCTCCGTTAGCAATCATATATGTTCCTTCAGTACTACACAAGTTTTCCCTATCTCAAGTGCTTAGACATAACATCAATTCTGTGAGCATTGTGTTTTCCATTATTAATGTAGTATGTAGAGCTGTAGAAAATGATTTGTTAAGAAGGAAACCATACTTTTTAGCGAGTCAAACACCCAAAAATGTTCATATATAAATTATAACACTCTAAACATATCTGTGTCTTCTGGGACTTAACATTGCTTGCGAACCGGCATAGAGTGTTTGTCTTTTATTGTTTTCATTTTCTCGTCATGCAGCCCACTGTGCTGGCACGTCCATGACGAAACTCACAATACCATTCAATTCTGAACAGGGTTGTACACACTCATTCCCATACATACCCTTCATATCGTCCCCGATAACACCATATGCCAGCAGAAACTGACATCTCTGTGTAATTTTTTATACGGCAGGCCTCCTAGACTCGGAAGACGGAGAGGGGCTGTCTTGAGAATGGTTTTTCGTGGTTTTCCATTCTCCTGCACCAAGGCGAATGCTGTTACAGATCCTAGTACAGGCCACGGCCGCCAACCCTCTCACCTTCTCCGCACATCTTCCGGCCTGAGAGACGGCGTCACCGTCTAGGAGAACCGCCTCCTCCTTCAGGGGAGGAAAGAAAACATGCAGTAGTAGCCTATCATTCTGAGTATTATTTAGTTATCAAAACACACAGATTCCTTTATACTTATATTAGGACGTTTTAAGATGTATCACAAGAGACATAGGAATGTGTTACGTCCTTCACAGGAACAGAACGCAATAGATGTTAAATAACATAAGATTCCCGGTCAGAGATAAAGCTGATAAACTCCAGCGTGATTAACTAATACAGTAATCTATAGATATCACTTTGGGTATGATCGACATGTCGCGATAATATTTCATAGAATTTAGATTCCTTAATGCTACGTTCAGTGTTACAGATACTGGCACATTCGTGTTCTCATTGACATTATTCGTTGAATTCACTGACTCCAAGTACTTTTATTGAGAAATGCGAAATTCTTATGTTCTCAGAGAATGATAATGAATTGAATGGTTTCAGGAACGTCACCACCAACGTATGTTATTTTCTTTTACTGGTGACTCATTGTTTGTGTGTGTGTTTCTTAATACGGGGTCGGAGATGGGGTGAGATGAACTTATGTGACATATTTACGGCCGGATGCCCTTCCTGATGCTAAAATCAGTTAAGGAGCTAATGACGATGACATGAATGATGCTGAATGAAATGAATATGGCAAACCACAGAAAACCATTCTCAGGATAGCTTACGGCGGGGTTCGAACCCACGCATCTCCCGAATGCAGAGCTTGGCGTTAGCACTCCGCTGGGTTGCCGGTTTATTGTTAAATAAAACCAAATGCACAGGACTCAACATTAATAAAGAAACGCGTGTATGACCAGGAAAGACAAAACACTGACCTATTTACTCAAAGTATAAAATCCCTCATTTGATAAGGTTTCGAATTTCAAATATCTTGGTATCAAAATTACTGAATATGGTTTCCCTTGTTTTCCCATTTTCACACCAGGAAAATGCTGGAGCTGTACCTTAATTAAGGCCACGGCTGCTTTCTTCCCTCTCATAGCACTTTCATATCCCATCGTCGCCATAAGACGTACACATGTCGGTGCGACATAAAGCAAATTTAAAAAGAAACACTGAATGCAACTCAGAATAAGAGGAATTGTAAATTAGACTAAGAAACACGAATAATGTACTTTGCAGTGAGAAAGGTATTAAGCTCAAATTTGCTCTCAAAAAAAATTCTGGATGTACGATACAATTAGTCTACTTTATGGTGCTGAAAAATGGGTCGTAATGGGCCCTAAATAAGGAAGTAGCGTTATCAGTCATATTTGAAGATAAAATCCTGAGGAAACTTTTAGGCTTCTGTAAAAATACCTGGAGACTGTAGCAATCAGGACATAATAATTATCTGCAATAAACCCGAATTTTTTATGGAGTGTGGCCTGGTGCAGGTCTTTCAGCTTGACGCCCGTAGGCTACCTGAGCGTTAGTGAGGATGGGGCAGTAGCCGGATTAATTCTAATAAGACATCACTCACGCCCAGTCCCGAACCATCGGTATTAACCAATTAAGGTTAAAATCCCGGAGCCGGCCGCAAATCGAACCCGGAATCCCTTAGATCAAAGGCCAGCACGCTAACCCTGTAGCCATGGAGCCGGACAATAAACCTGATGTAATGGCCTGCTTCATGAAGCTCTGATTGGACAGCCAGTTGGACAAGGAGCTCGAGGCAGACCCAGACTTCGCTGGAGTGATCAAGTAGGTCGGGATCTACAAGAGGTCAATGGAGATGTTGGGCAAGCTTGGGATAAGAGAACTTGGCAAGCACTTGTGGGCGAGGTTAAAAAGCTCCCATGGCTATAATTGTAATGTTGTCTAGCAATGTAGTGGTTGTCCGACTCGTTGGCTGAATGGTCAGCGTACTGGCCTTCGGTTCAGAGGGTCCCGGGTTCGATTTCCGGCTGGGTCGGGGATTTTAACCTTCATTGGCTAATTCCAATGGCCCGGGGGCTGGGTGTTTGTGCCGTCCCCAACATCTCTGCAACTCACATACCTCACAAAACACTATCCTCCACCACAATAACACGCAGTACCTACACATGGCAGATGCCGCCCACCCTCAAGGGCTGCACTCGGCTAGAAATAGCCACACGAAATGATGATGATGAATGTAGTGGTTTAACGTTGGACCACTTGAAACAGATTTGTGCTGACGATGGGCCATAATAGGACTCAGAAAGCTTTTACATTTTATTTTCAAGTGAGAAATCTGCTCTGAGATGATAAAATACCCCAGAAAGCAAAATTGACCATGTTTTGCATCTACTTCATTCCAGTTCTCACATTGGACTCAAAACATGAACCCTGCATAACAAGGAAAATAGTAAAATCCAATCAATAGAAATGAAACTCATCAGACTAAAAGACTGGGAAAGACAAGATTGGAAATGAAGCAATCAGAAAGGAGGCTGGCATCAAAATACCTGTTACCGAGCTTTAAGGAAGACGCAGGCTACAGTAGAAGGAGAACAGTAAGGAATTAGTTTGACAGAGAAGTGAAAGGGAAGAGCTCAGTAGGTGGACCAAGGATTAGATGGACAGACACAGTGAAATCGGAGGTCAGCAAGAGGAGTATCAAGTGGGAAGACATAGAGGAACAGAAACTATACTTTGACAGGAATGAAGTGGCAAGCGCTTGCACACCACACGCGGGAAACTGGAGCTGGAAAATGATGATGTTGACGATGATGATGATGGGGGGTAGAAAGGGGGTGACTGTAGCCTTAATTCTGGTACAACCCCAGCATAGCCTTGTGTGAAACTGGGAAACTATAGAAAACCATGGTGATAATAGCGAAATTACAGCTCACCACCTGCCGAATGCAAGGTAACATCTATGTGATTCGAACCGGGCAGTCAACTCGCTCGGTGATTTCCCCCTCACCACCACCGCCATTCTTCTTTCATTCGGGATTCGTATCATCAGTTCGTTCTGAATTCCATGTCAGATTCAAGTGTCATTTACAGGATCTGCAACCCACTGCACTTCTAAGACATGTTATTGAAAGTACGATTGCACTTGCGCGAGGAGGCCCTACTGTTTGATTTTAGCAGTGATAGACGACAGCGGGGCGAGCACCGGGCACGTCATCACGTGAGTCTCCAGTCACCGGTAGGACAGGATGAATTTTAGGGAAGAATTTGTGAGTGCTTCAGATGTAAAATAATAGTGCAAATAAAGGGTACAGCCCATGGTTATGAGTAGGGCTCGGATGTTTAGGAAAAGTCATATTTTTTCTTTGTCTCTATTTTCTTGCCTGATTGGATATTTATGCAAATCAGGTGAATATGTTCACACTAAGTGATCTTTATTTGTCATATAAATGCACATGCACGCCTCTGTGGTGTAGTGGTTAGCGTGATTAGCTGCCACCCCCGGAGGCCCGGGTTCGATTCCCGGCTCTGCCACGAAATTTGAAAAGTGGTACGAGGGCTGGAACGGGGTCCACTCAGCCTCGGGAGGTCAACTGAGTAGAGGTGGGTACGATTCCCACCTCAGCCATCCTGGAAGTGGTTTTCCGTGGTTTCCCACTTCTCCTCCAGGCGAATGCCGGGATGGTACCTAAATTAAGGCCACGGCCGCTTCCTTCCCTCTTCCTTGCCTATCCCTTCCAATCTTCCCATCCCTCCACAAGGCCCCTGTTCAGCATAGCAGGTGAGGCCGCCTGGGCGAGGTACTGGTCATACTCCCCAGTTGTATCCCCCGACCAAGAGTCTGAAGCTCCAGGACACTGCCCTTGAGGCGGTAGAGGTGGGATCCCTCGCTAAGTCCGAGGGAAAAACCGAACCTGGAGGGTAAACAGATGATGATGATGATGATGATGATAAATGCACATATTGGCTATTTTTTGTCATAAGGTCATATTTTGAGCTATTTTCGTAGAAACGTCTTATTTCGGCGGTTTGACGACAGCTGGAGCTGTGCAAAATCATTTTCAATTTACTGAATGCGTACTAATGTTCACAAAACATGAATCTTGTCATATAGCCTACTTCAATTCGAGCCGCGGAGAAGAATGAAAAACTTATATGAGTTTGCTACCCTACCGTAATGTATTGAAAGACAGCGGGTTGTATTCGTCTCAGATATCGCGATCACACAACACACTGGAAATAATTTGCCTTTGCCGCTAGGACATCAAGCTGGCCTCATTCCACAGCCTGAACAAATCCCATCGTGTAAATCATTGACAGAGAAAGAGAGGAACAAATGTTGTAACATCTTATCTGGCAGGCCTACCTCAAGGTTAATCTGATAAGCTGAAATATCTTGACGTGATAAAACGAGTCACGTGTTTTGGTCTTGGAACGGCTACAACTCATGAACTTGCGAAAGATTCACAAAGGATCACTTCCCGAAATGGCAATGAAAATGCGGTGAGTCTGAGACCATTTGGACCTTCTTCATCAAGACAGCGGTTGACCGGTAAATGGGATACACATTGTGCGAATACAGTCTTCTTCTTCTTTCACTCCTTTTCCCACACCTTGCGGGGCCGCGGGTGCAAACACCGGCACACACATGTATGTATGTATGTATGTATGTATGTATGTATGTAGGTAGGTAGGTAGGTAGGTAGGTAGGTAGGTAGGTAGGTAGGTAGGTAGATTTGGCCCAGTTCTACGACCGAATGCCATTCCTTACACCAACCCTAAATTGAGGGAAGTAATCACAATTGCATGTCTCTGTGGTGATTGTAGTGTGGTCAGTTGTCTCAATATGAAGCGGCGGGGGGGGAGTATTGGGACAGATTAATTAATCACACACGATTAAAATCCCCGACCTCACCGGGAATCAAGCACAAGACCCTTTGGAAAGAAGGCCTCAACGCTGACTAGTCAGTCAAGGAGTTGGACATTATGGGAACGACATGAATTGCGCAAAATTTCTTTCAGCCAGTTCTGCTCATCTACCTATTTTTTCTATTTGGTTAAAGTCGAAATAACACACTTAAGTTTTTTTCTGGCGATTAATGATAGAAAATGGCTAGGATTCTGAAGGTAGAGTTCACGGTCCTGATTAAGGTCTGAAATTGGGAAACCATGGAACACTATCATCAGGGCTGCCGACGGTGGTATTCGAAGCCACTATCTCCCTAATGCAACGTCACAACTGCACGATGCTAACCTCAAGACCTACTCCCTCGGTACTAAATCTTATGAAATGAAATGGCGTATGGCTTTTAGTGCCGGGAGTGTCCGAGGACAAGTTCGGCTCGCCAGATGCAGGTCTTTTGATTTGACACCCGTAGGCGACCTGCGCGTTGTGATGAGGATGAAATGATCATGAAGGCGACACATACACCCAGCGCCCGTGCCAGCGAAATTAACCAATTAGGTTAAAATTCCCGACCCTGCCGGGAATCGAACCCGGGACCCCTGTGACCAAAGGCCAGCACGCTAACCATTTAGCCATGGAGCCGGACACTAAATCTTATAATAGCTGCAGTCGCTTAAGTGCGGCCAGTATCCAGTATTCGGGAGAAACGGGTTCGAACCCCACTGTCGGCAGTACTGAAGATAGTTTTCCGTGGTTTTCCATTTTCACACCATGCAAATGCTGGGGCTGTACCTTAATTAAGACCTCGGTCGCTTCCTTCCCAGTCCTAGCCCTTTCGTATCCCATCGTCGCCATAAGACCTATCTCTGTCGGTGTGACGTAAAGCCAATAGCAAATAAATGTTATTGGCTCTACGTCCCACTAACTTCTTTTACGGTTTTCGTAGACGCCGAGGTACCAGAATTTAGTCCTGCAGGAGTTGTTTTACGTGCCAGTAAATATGCCGACACGAGGCTGAGGTATCTGAGTACCTTCAAATACCACCAGATAGAACCTGTCAAGTTGGGGTCAGAAGGCCAGCGCCTCAACCGTCTGAGCCACTCAGACTAAATCTTATCCAGGACCGAAGATTGAAACTAAGACTTTTGCCTCCCAGTATTATCCTCATCTTGATGTACAGTATAAGACTCTGTGCAGGCTTGCCAATGTCACAACTTTTAAATGTAAAGCTCCCTCTCAGTGGATCAGCACCACATATCTAGACCGGCAATTGTACGGAAATCAGCCATCTTCATCATCTCTGGATCTGTGATACAGTGTCAGAGTGAAAGCAGGTTCAATCGCGCAGAGGTAATCGGATTTTGGAAGGCGGACAATAGTCCATGCCGGCCCCGTTGTGTAGGGAAAGCGTGCCTGCCTCTTACCCGGAGGTCCCGGGTTCGATTGCCGGCCAGGTCAGGGATTTTTACCTGGACCTGAGGGCTGGATCGAGGTCCACTCAGCCTACGTGATTAGAATTGAGGAGCTATCTGACGGTGATATAGCGGCCCCGGTCTAGAAAGCCAAGAATAACGGCCGAGAGGATTCGTCGTGCTGACCACACGATACCTCGTAATCTGCAGGTCTTCGGGCTGAGTAGCGGTCGCTTGGTAGGCCAAGGCCCTTCAAGGGCTGTAGTGCCATGAGGTTTGGTTTGGTTTGGTTTGGACAGTAGTCT
This sequence comes from Anabrus simplex, assembly GCF_040414725.1. Classification (NCBI taxonomy): domain Eukaryota; kingdom Metazoa; phylum Arthropoda; class Insecta; order Orthoptera; family Tettigoniidae; genus Anabrus; species Anabrus simplex. The sequence continues at coordinate 223,659,148 of NC_090272.1, forward strand.
TTTCGACACCTCATGTCGTACGATCCTGCTGACTTGCTTATTGTAGGCTCATTTCTGTCAAACTCTTCATCTGGATCTGGTCTACTCATCGTGATGGTGAACGTCCTCTGGCTTGTCGGTCGTCGACTTCACCCTCTATGATGAATCATGCCATTGCTTCTGCTCTCCTGGCAGAGTGACCAAAGTAGCTGAGTTGTCTTTTGCTGATTAGTGATGAGCGATACCGTGATTGGTGAGCCGCAGTGTGATTTGATTCCGTGATTTTCTGATAGCAGCGATTTTAACCGTGACGTCATCACAATCACTGGAACGCCCGTACTGCTTGTTACTAGTAGCTTGTGATCACGAGAGGGCCTTGTTATTATTACGATCTCTACGCGTAAATATGTATAAGAAAATCACGTATCTGAGGTCTTATATGCAAACAGCCTGCATTTTGGTTGCAGTACAGAACAAGGTCCGCCTCTGTGGTGTAGTGGTTAGTGTGATTAGCTGCCACCCCCGGAGGCCCGGGTTCGATTCCCGGCTCTGCCGCGAAATTTGAAAAGTGGTACGAGGGCTGGAACGGGGTCCACTCAGCCTCGGGAGGTCAACTGAGTAGAGATGGGTTCGATTCCCACCTCGGCCATCCTGGAAGTGGTTTTCCGTGGTTTCCCACTTCTCCTCCAGGCAAATACAGGGATGGTACCTAACTTAAGGCCACGGCCGCTTCCTTCCCTCTTCCTTGCCTGTCCCGTCCAATCTTCCCATCCCCCCACAAGGCCCCTGTTCAGCATAGCAGGTGAGGCCGCCTGGGCGAGGTACTGGTCATTCTCCCCAGTTGTATCCCCGGACCCAAAGTCTGAAACTCCAGAACACTGCCCTTGAGGCGGTAGAGGTGGGATCCCTCGCTGAGTCCGAGGGGAAAACCGACCCTGGAGTGTAAACAGATGAAGAAGGAGAAGAAGAAGAACAGAACAAGACCATTACCCATTTTCTTCTAGGCGCACAAACGTAATCATTTTTGCATCCAAGTTTCTTCTTGGACATGCTGAAATCCAACCAATATGTCCACAACAACAATGAACATCAGGATCACCATTGGCAACGGTCGTGTTCTATAGCGTAACCGATTACCTGGTATGTGCCAGAAAATGAAAACGAAGGCATTTTTTTGGCACAAGTGAGAAATACTAACTCTGTTCTCAGCCACCTAAAGGTAAGGTTCGCGTTACCACTGAATCCTTCGAACTCCATTGTCAATTCTGTGAAAGACTTGGCAATCGTTTGATCGATTAGAACATGTTCTAAATTACTTTCAAGCCCGTTGAAGACTTCTCAAGTATTGCAAGCGACTTGACAAGTAAACTTGTGAAGTCTTGAATCTGACAAAAAATTGATTGCGTACGACAGGCTTAAAGGATCTCCGGTGACACATTTGGTGTTCACGAGAAAAAAATAATAAAAAGTTAACCGTAGGTGTCAAAGAGAGATTCGATTTACTCTGGCATCTAGTAGTACTAGACCGGAGATGTCAACTGCGCGAGAAACAGCTGTTACGAACGCTATAGTCGAAATACTTACTAAATGTCCTTGTAAGTGACCGGTGAGGCGTGGTCACATAGGTAGTGTGGGAGGTCTGATTAGCGCGCAGTTGTGCTATATCTTAACTCGCTTGTTGACTTGTTGTGCGTACAGTGCTTAGCACGACATGTAGACGAAGACTGGTGAGCGGGAGGAATGACAGATGGAGCAGCCGATTCCCGCGCATGACGTTTACAAAGTATTTGGACTATAGCGCAGATTGTTATCAAATAGCGCAAGCCTACACGACACGCTCGTAACTACGGTAGTACGGACAATACATTGTACAGTGTTGATCACAAACAACGTGAACATAAGAGGGTTGGTCATGAAAATGAAAATCCACAGCCTGTTTCCAGTCATTCGACCAGGTCAGGAATGGAATGAATGAAGCCCCATCTAGCGGCGAGGATAGGAATTGTGCTGGCTGCCGCAGCCTGTCGCAATCCTCTGGGGCAATGATTAATGAATGATAAATGAAATTAAATGGTACTGGAGAGTGTTGCTGAAAACAAAACAAAAGAAAAATGGAAATGCCGTGTGGCTTTTAGTGCCGGAAGTGTCCGAGGACAAGTTCGGCTTGCCAGATGCAGGTCTTTCGATTTGACTCCCGTAGGCGACCTGCGCGTCGTGATGAGGATGAAATGATGATGAAGACGACACATACGCCCAGTCCCCGTGCCAGCGAAATTAACCAATTAAGGTTAAGATTCCCGATCCTGCCGGAAATCGAACCCGGGACCCCTGTGACCAAAGGCCAGCACGCTAACCATTTATCCATGGAACCGGACAGTGTTGCTGGAATGAAAGATGATAGGGAAAACCGGAGTACCCGGAGAAAACTTGTCCCGCCTCCGGTTTGTCCAGCAGAAATCTCACATGGAGTGCCCGGGATTTGAACCACGGAACCCAGCGGTGAGAGGTCGGCGCGCTGCCGCCTGAGCTACGAAGGCTGCAGGGTTGGTCATACTGATAATTAATTTGAAAGAAATTAGATATCTTGCGCCGTTGTCATCTTATCAGCTACTGAAGTTAGCCAATTAGATCGGTTCCGGGGATAATTCAAATGGGCTTTGCGGGGCGGTGTTGCTAAATTTTGCACGTTGCTTAAGAATGGCTTGAGGGCCAAACCGAGAAATCAACATCAAATGCAAACATACCGTACGTTTTACCCAGTGTCACCGTAGCGTAATTGCCATGGCGTGATCCTGTCAGTTCGGGGTCCGTGTTCAAATCCCTCTTCTGGCGAAGTTTTTCTTCTATTAGTGAATTCGTGCAGATTTAGCAGCACTGCCTCGCAAAGAGATGTGTTCAATACGATGTTTGCATCAGTGAGCGAAACACCATGCGTTGTAATCGCTAGGGCTCGGAAGTTCAAGGAGACCGCGCATAATGGACGTTCATTTTGCGCCATTGTAGATCAGAAAATGGTGGTTTTGATTTGACCTGTTTTGCCTTTTTGTTTAGAGATTTTGACTGTTTTAGCAATTTTTTAGCCCGGCTTGCAACTTCTTTCGACTAAAATTTTACTGCCATTCTCAATTCGAATCATCGTTAATTCATCCATAACCTCTGAAACATATTTTCTCTAGTAAATACATATATTTGAACCGTATCTAAAAAAATTGATAAAATGAAATGATATGAAATGAAAAATGAAACTGGTGGTTAAAAAACAGGGGTATCAAACTAGTGCAAAATATGTGGCATATAGTGACTTAATAACAAATTTTGGGATAGATAAGTTGCGCACTAGAAGAACATTAACGAGTACACAGAATTCTCAAAGGTAAATCAGATAACTCAGAGTTTCTGCACCAAATAAACCTGTATGCACCGTTTGGAAGTAATAGAAATAATTTAACTTGCTTTATTAAAAAGGTCAAACACAAATCACCATATGAATTCACCATTAATCAGAATACGTCAGCCAATTAATAAAATGCCGAACGTGGACATATTTCACAAGGGGAGTGCCTTCTTAAGGCCAGTCAGAGGGGAACTCAAGCAGAGAAGACATCAGTTATATAGAGTAGCATACGTGTGCATCATGAAGAGATTAATTCAGATTAACAACGCATATTTTAGAAGAAATTAAAATATTAAGTTGTAATACACACTAACTTGGCGGATATGAGCATCCGCACAAGGCTCTAGCTATGTGGTGTACAATTGGACCACGGCAGTTGGAGTCTGACATTTGAGCGGCAAAAGCAGTAACTACGAAGTACGCTGCGTTGTCACAGTTACGTCCATCTGCGGGATATCACCCTTTCATACAGGCTGAGTGTTAAATAAAACATGTACATCTAATGCAATTGAATAAACTTTGACCCGTTCCTAAGCTCGTGTTAATAATTCCAGCATTTAAGACAGAATACGTCATTGCTGATAAATATGAGATTTCATAATTACTAACAAAAATCATCAGTTTCAAACAATAACCTGAACAAATCCACATGCTAAATAGAAAATAGAAATGCACAACTAACCACTGAACAATTTACAGAATAATAAGCTAACAACGAAAATTATATTCAGAAAACAAACACGTAAATACATAAAACTGCAACAAATAACACAGTACCACTCCGAATAATATATACTGAGAGCAAGCCAACCCACGTGGCGATAGCTTCCTTAAATGCGGCATCGCTGTTATCGTTGCCATAGCAACAGACCATTTTAGTACAGAGTGAGTCAAGATTTTCTCGCCGGTGGCGCTAAACGTGAGACTTCAACTCTCGTGGGTACGGAAACGAAGTGCTGCAATCAGGCGGAGAAAAAATTTCAACAAGGTTAAGTCTGGTCACCGCCATCTCGATTCTCCCATACTGCCTGCTCTATGCCACCTGTTTAACACAGAAAGGCGCGAATACCAATATTTCTTGAAGTCGCCGTAAGAGTACAGTGGTAGACATACGATATTCTGTGTTATTGATGCATGCATATGTGTGAAAAGGTGAGTTATTTCGTACAGTGAGCAAACTTGCCTGTTCACTTTCGTTTGCACAAGTGATATTTTGTTTAGAACTGTGAAATGAAATAATAATGTTGTGCTTATAGATATTTTGAAAGTTATTTTAAAGACCACTTGTTTTCTTCCGTTTGTGCAAGTTATATATCTATTTTTGTAGAACTGAAACTTCACATTTTTCTCCGAAATATTCAACTGTTGCGTACCATCTCGCAAGGTGGTTTGCAGCCAGAAGAGATACGATTCCATAAAATACCGTCTAGAAAGGAATTAAGAGAAAAGCGGCTGTCGGTTGTATCTACGCAAGGTCCTAATAAAGGATATCCTCAGATTATTCTCGCATCTGTAGCCTTTACACCTTAATTAAGAAGGTGTTTAAAGCCTTGGAGGATAATGGATTCCTTATGAAGAGAATTGTGACTGACAATCACAAAACAAACGTCTTTATGTTTACACATTTTGGACAACTTCAAATATTAAATGATAATGTCTCACTCAATCTAGAAACACAGAATCACTTGATTCGTGTTTTCCAAGAGAGGATGTAGCGTGACATCTGCGGCAGCAACTGCTCACTGCCTAGAACTTCGCCACCACTAAATGGAACTGAATATGCATCAGGACAGAGAAGTAGGCTACTTCGATATCCAAGACCTTGTTTCGTTGCTCTGATGAAGCATCTGAAGGAATTCGTTAAATCTGCTCTGCCCTACTGTCCTTCAAACTTATAATACGAGAATTTGCTACTTGTTCGCTTTCAGAATGTGTTCTGTTACAGTGTGACATCAAAGAAAATCAGCAAAGTGTTAGTGATATTATCCTAACCAAGTTCGTTAGACCTCTATTAATTGATATTGCGTTCGCAAGAACACAAAATGTTAGCCGCCCGGTGTATCACGCCAAGCCTTCGTTCAGGTAAATCTTTACATTCTAACACGGGGAGGCCAACTACGATTTCACCCAAGTAATATTATAATTATCGATATTTAATATTACTGATGTAATTCACGAGTTTCAGGAAGATTGGAAGGGATGGACAAGGAAGAAGGAGGAAAGTGGCCGTGGCCTTAAGTTAGGTACCATCCCCGCATTTGCCTGGAAGTGGGAGGACCAGTGTCTCACGAGCCTGAGTGGACCACTTCGAGGATGGCTGAGGTGGCGAAGTAATCGCACTAACCACTACTCCACAGAGGCGGACTACTCTTGTAAACATGATTAAAATTTGTTGGAAGTGCCAGATGACCCAATGGATCAAAACGGGCGTAAGAGATGACAGTGCTTGGTAGAGAAGTTGAAGCGCCGGGATGTGCAATATGTTGCCGTGTTATCAGTCAACTGTTATCTGACCTTGATACTAGCGAGGAAGTTGAATGTCTCTCACAGATTATCTGTCACCTGGAGATAACAACACCCTCACCCTCAACCTCGAAGTCCAATCTCATCTTCTCGTTGCTATGGCAAACTGTACACCAGGTGTAGATTCGATTCTCAGCCAGTCCAAGGATTTTAATCCTGACCTGTGGGCGGGGAGATAGCTAACTCATTTTCGTGATACCAACTTGAGGAGCTGTGTGAGTGAGAGGCTGCGAATCCGGTCGTGAGAGCTGCCGACGATATCGTCACGCTGAACAGTGACACTCCAATATCTGGCTCGGCAGCAATTGAAGTCTACCCTCAAATAACGTGGTATATCAAGATGTGGACACGTTGAGATTTTCATGGAATAAGGTCGTTTATCATCTAAGGAACAGCTTGGCACCAGAAGGTTGCTTCCCCTATATTCAAAGAAATGAGAGATACATTTTTGTTCGAAAATTGACCTCCCTGCAAGAATGTTGTACATAATATAGAGCCCGGATTTCTATGCACTATCAAATCTCAAAATATGCATGCATTCATACACTTTCATATGGCAAGACAGGCACAACAAACTGGAAAATATGCACTATCAAAATTCACTTCCATTTGAAACATCATACAAAAACTAATTTCTCCAAATTGTCTTGATTTAACCTCATCCACATTCCCAAGCACAGGAAATGATATTTCTAGGTCACAAGAAGTGACAGGTGCATACTGAAATGAAGACATTTCGGACAAAGTGATGTCAAATTGTACATCTTTGCATTTTGACCACAATACGTCTTTTATAATCTCGACGAATTCAAAATCATGATTTGAACGGATTATTTTGTTCAGCTTATCTCAAACTGCCTCAGCTACTTCTCCGTGCTATGATTCCAGATTATTATGTCTTCAATAACTGCTGAAGATGGAAGCTACGATAACAAAGACGTGTGGCGAGTAAGAGTTCCGGGTAGGAAATTACTGGATAACAACGGAAGGTTCAGTACAAGACCAAGGTTTGTAAGCTGCTACCTCAGTAAGCATTGTCACAGAAGTGTGGTACAAGTTTTGAGCTGTCATTTAGTAAGACACAATTTACGGTTCAATTGATAGCAATTGACAACTGGGACACCTTATTCCTAAAAATTGGTTACGTGCCAGATGCGACCCATCAGTCACTTACAATTGATATGCATTAACAGCTGTCACCAAGTGGCAGATTGCTTATAAGTAGCTAACTTGGTCTTTTCTAAAATAAAGGTCTGACATCATTGTTAGCAGGTTCGAGCGCCGTTGGTCGAAGGAAAAATATACTAATGTTGCTGGCTTTACGTCCCAGTAACTACTTTTATGTTTTAAGGAGACGCCGAGGTGCCGGAATTTAGTCCCGCAGGAGTTATTTTACGTGCCAGTAAATCCACCGACACAAAGCTGACGTATTTAAGTATGTTCAAATATCACCGTGGGCGCTTAGCCTGGATGAAAAAAAAAAAAAAAAAAAGAAAAAAAAAACACCATCAGAATGTTGGCGGGCAGGGTAGGAAAGTTGGTGGTAGACAGTTTCTAATCACTAGATTGCATGCCAAAAGCCGGGATTCAAATCCAAACCTTTTCGCAGTGTTCAAATGGAGTGAGGGGATATGATGCTGTTGATGGTGATTCGGCCGTCGGATGGCGACGTAAAGCATTGGGCAGACCCCTTGGTATTATCTTCACTTCCGTGTCTTACCACTGACCTACAGCGCTAATAACGTTAAGCCGCACCTCACTGCTACTGACTGACGCCAGCCGCGAGATGTCGTTAGATTCCATTAATTATATCATTTAATTTAACTCTAAAATTTATGTCAAGAGCCGCATGCGGCTCGCGAGCCTCGTTGTGGCCAGCCCTGATAGGATTTAGACGGAGCGCTAGATTTCGCCATTATATCCAATCAGTCGTTAAAAGCGATATCCTAATAAACGGTATCCACTATAGTTTATTACCGAAATGTTGGTTTCCTTTCAGGCTCGGGCGTGCTATTCTAAAGGTTGTTTCCAAAAGCAGTGTTATGCCTGTATTTCAAGGCTATTTGAGTTACAACAGTGCACATGTTACTTCCTTGGTACTGTATTTTGTTTTACAAAACATTGTATATTTCCAGTTTTCATGTATTTAAAACACAAAAATACAACTTAACTGATGATGTGATCTGGTGATATAACTTTTTTCCGGGAAGTTCGCTGTTTTCTCGCTGTAATCCATCTTCTACGATACCAGCTACATGCAAATATATTATTTAACTAAGTAGGAGAGAAGTGTACGTTTAATTTACAGTGAGAATTAAGCTCGCACCTTCATTATTTAAATAACTACCGGTACATTTTTTTTTCTTCATTCGTGTACAAATGTGACATACAACTTTCCTAGAGGGCAGGCTTCAATTGTCTGAGCCTTTATGGAGGCTAGAAATGCTATACTTTGTACAGAGTATGTATCGCCAAGAAACTGGTGAGAATTATCTAAGATTGAAACTGAACATTTTACACATGAGACTGGTTACACTTCTGTGATAAATGTGTCGAGATTTCTACTGATGACGCAGAGCACAGTTCTCTACGAAACATAAAGAATTTCACCTTATTTTCTTGGCACGGCATAAACCTAAAAGCATATACAGTATTACTCAATACGGTTAGGTGACAAAGTTCCGAGATGCATTACTAGTTAGGTCTTTAAATTCTACGTTCGCGTTGTTATTGTCACATTGCTCTTTTCAGTAGCTTTCAGATTGGAGAAATCGAAGGAACATGATTTTGAGAGTTAGTTTGATTCCGCTGTAAAGTGGACAAGTAGTGGTTATCGGATTGAAACTTGTTTTCGCAGATAAGTTTCAAGTAGCGAGCAAGAAATAACTCAAGCGATAGTAAACAAGGTTGTTTTTAAGATCATTTTTAAGGACAAATACTGTAGTTTCCTTGACAGAGTCCAGTTTTATTAACCTTTTAACGATTCACATTGCCACGCAGGTGAGAAATGTACTACTGAGGCTAATGAGCATGCTGTCTCCAAACAGGAATTAGTAGTCGCTCGCATCTTTTGAATGCGAGATCGATACAACGTAGAAAATTCAATAGAAGATATTTTTAAGTTGTTAGAACCCGATTCCCAATTCTGTTTACTCTCCGAAAAGTCACGATAACATTTTAGCAGATCGGAAATATATTTCTATAATACCAAGAAACAAGTTTGTAGGATAGTTGTAGGAACTGAATCTGTGGCATGGTGATTATATGGTGGTGATTCTTACTTTGAGGGAAGAATACAACGAGATAAACAGAGTGTGTAAGCCGTGCGGTTAGAGACATGCAGCTGTGTGCTTGCATTCGGGAGATAGTGGGTTCGAAGCCCACTGTCGGCAGCCCTGAAGATAGTTTACCGTGGTTTCCCATTTTCAAAACAGGCAAATGCTGAGGTTATTTCTTATTTAAGGCCACGGCCGCTTCCTTCTCACTTCTAGCCCTTTCCTGTCTTTTCGTCGCCAAAAGACCTACCTGTGTCGGTGCGATGTAAAGCAACTTGTGTTGTCTTTCCTACCTTTAAAAACTCAACAGACGCTTATTGGTCTATTTTCAAGCCATTCCATGCCATCTCTGCACTGACAGCTCGGAATATATTGTACTGCTTAGTCGAGCATCTTTTCTCTTAACTGCCAAGTCTACCCAGACCAAAATTTGCAAACTTTTCTTCTGTTGGCAGGCCTGAAGATGCTTTTTCGTGGTTTCCTGTTTTCATTCGAGGAATATGTTGAGGCTATACATTAACTAAGATCGTGGCCCCTATATTTCTAGTTTATCCTATACAGTTCCATCGTCTGTATGAATTAGTGCGTCGTTGAGCACATAACACGTAGACCGTGCAAAATGATTTTCACAGCCAAAGCATTTATAGCTGATATCTACAAGAGCAGAACAAGAATAGAATAGTATAGCAGAGAGCTGCTGACAGCATGGTATCTCTAATTGTAGATGAATATAGAGCACAAGATTTCTATCAAGTCTTTACACACTGTTACATGACTTGATAACGTGATCACAAGCATGGGACCTTCACGGAAGTCCCAGGCAAGATGACGTGGACTTTCATCACAATGGATTCAAAGACAGAGACTTGGTCATTCAGCTATAAAAATAGCACGGTGCTCTGAGAGATTATCCGCGATGAATCATGAGGTGGTAGTACTAGAAGAATAGACACGATTACTCTTGAGAACCGCGAGGAGAAACCATCACATCCGAACAGCATTAAGGCCAACCGGAAGAAGTGAACGCTGAGAAAAGGCACCTGCAATACAACATGAGAATATTCTTAGCGATGTTGACTGATGAAAATCGGGCATGAAACCCAATACATTCCTAGTAATAGTTGACAAATTAATATTGAAAACAAGAGCACTTTTACACCATGAACATGAAATATACTTAAAGACGCTACCTTCCGTTGACGTTAGAACAGATGCTGAACATGAAGCATCTGGATTTTAAAATGTGATCAGTTTCCCCCCGGAGTACAGGGTGACCGAAAAGTTGGTCGATTCAATACTTCACGGAATATTGAAGGTAGAGAGGTAATAATCGACACGCATGATTGGCATGACATGATAGACACCAAAATAAAGTGCAGAAAATGACCAACAGATGGCGCTGGACAGCAACACTTCCAGTGTTCTCCCAGAAAGTTTCGTCAGCCGGGATGCAGGAATGAGCAGCCTGGCGGGGAATACTACATACAAATAAATATGATAAAATTTCAATTTATTCCCCTTAGGGCATTAACAATATCAGATAGGTAAACATTAAGGGCAAAATTTAACTATTTTAGTGTTGTCATATATCACAAACAAGACATAACAGAGTACGGTATTTTGGACTTCTAGTTTTCTACTGCTCGTTCATAATCATCTAACACTGGGGCTTACCATTCTGTTGCTGTGGAGTTCCATACGGATTTGTGGAATCGAGTGCTCCCATCAGCCACCACTAGCTCACCGCACTATGTGATAGTCAAGCTAAACATTGAAATTCCAATGTAAAGGATACAATTATGCTGACAATAATACATACTTATCATTTAAATAAACGGTTTTACAGCATTTATATTTAAATTAAACGACAGGGCGCTGCGCCCACTAAAAAGTTCCTAGGGAGAACACTGACGTGAGTGGTGCCGCATGAGACCCGTGTACCGTATAGAAAGGAGCTGTCGTGAGAGAGGGGGTAAAATGCGCCTGCAATTTTGGCATGTCATGGTTGGCCTCCCCTGTCACCTAACCTCAATCCGTGTGATTATTGGTTGTGGGGTTACCTGAAGTCGCAAGTCTACGGCGATCATCCGACCTAATTAGGGATGATAAAATACAACATGCTACAGCAAATTCTCACCATATCTACGGAAATGCTGTACAGAGCTGTTCACAATATTGTAGATGAATGACGGTCGACATGTTAAGCGTGTGTTATAAAGAACATCGTCTTTGCTCAACTTGGATTGTTATGCTAATTATTGCTCGTTTATCTCATTAAACGACATCTGTTGTTCATTTTAAGTACTTTATTTTGGTGTTAATAAAACACCATGTCATGTGTGTGTCAATTATTACGTCTCTACCTCCAATATTCCGTGAAGTATTTGCTCGTCAAATGTTAACCACCTTTTGGGTCACTCTGTACATTTTAATGAAGGAAATTCAAGAGGTTGTAGTGGTGGTGATTATTGTTTTAATAGGAAGTACAACTGGGCAACCATCCTCTTATATCTCGAATCAGAGGGGAAATACAAAGTGGCCCGACAGTTGGATAAATGGAGTCGGTGAAATGAAGACATGGCCAAGGATGATGGGACGCCTTGCAACCGTAATACCACCAGGTAGGAAAAGAACAAGAGTTGACCAAGAGAGGTCAGGTAGTGAAGTAATTTTTTTTTTACAACTTGCTTTACTTCGCACCGACACAGACAGGTGGTATGGCGACAATGAGATATATTAAAGAGCTAGGAGTGGAAAGGAAGCGGCCGAGGCCTTAATTAAGGTATAGCCCTAGCATTTTCCTGGTGTGAAAATGGGAAACCACGGAAAACCATCTTCAGGTCTGCTGACAGTTGGGGTCGAACCCACTATCTCCCGAATGCAAGCTCAGAGCCGAGCTCCTCTAACCGCACGGCCAACTCGCTCCGTAAAGAAAGACCAAAGTGAGGAGCGTGACATATATAAGTGGAAGCAATGTAAAACTCATCTAGGGGTCCCGTGGTCGCCAGGGATTGAAGTGATGACAATTTAAAACTTATTCTGTGTATTTATTTATTTATTTATTTATTCACGCGATTGAATTTTGAATACATTGAATGCTACAAATATTCAACATGACCTTCCTGCCATGTATGCGCGCATACACTAAGGGTACAACATTGCCTGTTAATACTGAAGCTACCAGGCGAGTTGGCCGTGCGGTTAGGGGCGCGCAGCTGTGAGCTTGCATCAGGGAGATAGTGGGTTCGAACTCCACTGTCGGGAGCCCGGAAGATGATTTTCCGTGGTTTCCCATTTTCACATCAGGCAAATGCTGGGGCTGTTTGTTAATTAAGGTCACGGCCGTTTCCTTCCCACTCCTAGGCCTTTGCTGTCCCATCGTCGCCATAAGACCTATCTGTGTCGGTGCGACGTAAAGCAACTAGAAAGAAAACTGACGCTAGAGATTTATACACTCATGTTCATAAAAAACAGAACACTTTGAAAGACTAGTGATAGGAAGTTCATATTCACAGGACATGCTCATTAGCATATTTTGCACAAATAATTGGCATTTCAGTCACCTAGGTCCAGCTTGTGTCCTGTTGCCTAGTAGGTACTGGGTCCTCCATGGTCACTGATAACTTGTTCCATGCGTGATGCCATCGACGCGTATAAGGTGCGAATGACGTCCTGGGGTATAGCCACCCATGCTGTAGTCACCTGGTTCCACAGTTCATCTTTGGTGGTTGGCATTGGGTCACAGCGCCCGTCGTTTCACCACATCTCACGTATTTTCGACTGGCGACAAGTCCGGTGATCGGGTGGGCCAGGACAACAGTCTGATATCCTGTGACAATAAGAAGGCACGTGTTCGTGCAGCAACATATGGTCGCTCATTGTCCTGCTGAAATATGGCGTCTGGGGTGTCGTGCAGAAAGGGTATGGCTACGGGTCGCAGAATGCCATTCACGTAGATCAAACTGGTCACAGTGCCCTAGATATGCACCAGCTGTGATTTGTGGTTGTATCCAATAGCACCCCACACCATAAGGCCTTGAGTTGTAGCTGTATGTCTTGTACGAATGCAGTCAATGTGATGCCTCTTCCCCTGTCTGCGGTGAATCAAAATGCGGCAATCATTTTCAAACCAACAGAACCTGGATTAGTCCGAAAGCACTATCTGCTGCCATTCTTGACCCCAGTGACGTCATTCCATACACCATCGCAGTCTAGCATGTTTGTGCACATTAGTCAAAGGTAGGCGGAGAAGTGGACGACCCGCCGGTAACCCAGGCCGTAATAAATGGGGACGGACTGCCACTGTTGACAGTGCACGATATGTTACATTGTTCCACTGTTGCACCAGAGCCGAGGAGGACGCAGATCTGCCCTGCAATGCCATTCGAATGAGGTGCGGATCTTCTCGGTGGGTGGTCTGGGTGATGCGACCAGACGCATCTCGTCGTGTTCTACGGCCTTCTGTGAACCATTCTGTACACACCCGTTGTACTGCCGACTTCGTCCAAGACGAGCAGCAATTTCCCGGATACATGCATCACGTTCTCTCATGCCAATAATGCGCCCTCTTTCAAACTCACTCATTTGATGTACGGTTCTCGCATAAGTTTGCGAGGCATCCTGCACGTCTGCTCAAGTCACACTGATCCATTACGTTCTGTTTATAGTGACAACGGGAGCCGCAGGCATATTTTATCAGTCAGTGGTAGTGCGCTGTGATTTCGATGTAGACGTTGAACCTGAGGGCCGACATTGTTCAAATGCTAATCATTTCTTCAGAACATACTAATTGGAAGGGATAGACAGGGAAGTGAGAATGAAGCGGCCGTGGCTTTAAGTTAGGGACCATCCCTGCATTTGCCTGGAGGAGAAGTGGGAAACCACGGAAAAACACTTCCAGGATGGCTGAGCTGGGAATCGAACCCACGTCTACTCAGTTGACCTCCCGAGGCTGAGTGGACCCCGTTCCAGCCCTCGTACAACTTTTCAAATTTCGTGGCAGAGCCGGTAATCGAACCCGGGCCTCCGGGGGTGGCAGCTAATCACACTAACCACTACACCACAGAGGCGGACTAGTTAGATGCTACGACTTTAAATTCAGCTAGTTGATGCAATCTATAACCTGTGGTATTTATAGCCTACAAGCGTGCCTCATACACACTTGAATCGTATGCTAAATAATTTTTCTCTCGGTCCTACATTTTCATTGTGAAGAAAAACTCGTGTTGTCGTCCCGAGGTGGTGCCTTCGTAGCGTAACGATTAGCGCAATGGAATGGTAATTGTAGTAAACAGTTATACAGTATTAATGAAACGGGGACATGTAAACACACCCGCCAATTAACTAATCTTCCTGGTTGTCAGATAAGTACAGTGTTGTGTGTAAGCAAGCATGACAGAGGTTATGGTAAAGAGGAAACTGATAGTAGATGATTATATATTCATTCGAAGTTCTCCAATCGAAAGATGTGATGTGTACGTCCTCTAAAGAAGAATGGTGGAGATCTTTGTAGTTGACACCCATGGGCGACCTATGCGTGTGGGAGAGGGCGAAACTCGGTGTGGCCACATAGCCTAGTCTTGTCCAGTAACAGCAAGAAGTCTGCTCAGGGCTTCACGTCTCAGTAGCGCCATATGCCCTCATTAGAGTAATAATCACGGAAGGTTATACACAAAAAGGCATATATCGCCGACCTATTCTTTCTTTAATGGATCATCACTGCTGCCAACATGACTGGTTACATGCTGAAATCACGAGACATAACCATCAACAAACTCACCTTAATGTAAGTATTGTGCCCTTTTAAAGGCAACAACTGCGGTGATCTCTTCTATCTTCTGTGCGCCGGCTGCTCCTGTAATAAATGACATATAAATCATACTCACCGCTGCATGTAGACTCTTGTTCCTCAGTCGTGCCCGTCCGTTATCCCCGGAGAGGCCACCCGCTGATCAAGGAGTGAGGGAATGAAAAGAAGGGGGTAAACTAACTAAAAATGACGGTACCCAAGACTGAATTAAAATTTAAAATAAAAGACTAATTTATTAAAATAAAATGCAAAAAAAATGCTAAAAAAATGAACGTAAACTGAACTAGTGAGAAATGTAAACAAATGAAATAAATGTGACTAATAAAATACATAAAAGATTGAAGATCTGCTTTACAAAACAATCATAATCTGCCTAATAAACTGACCGAAGGTCAAAACACCTTAATTAAAATATACCAGACTCTCTTGACATTGGCCTCAAGTTAATAAAATGACTCAGTTTAAGACTCTGGTCAGAAAGACCACCTTCTTGGAATACAGAATATATATTACGGAGAAACTATCTCTCAAAAAAAATTTAAAACAGTTGACTCACAATAAAGTAAATTAAATTCTGTTACGTCAATCAATCCACTGACTTATAAGAGTTATTAAATGTTTAAGCACATGTAGTTCATTTGGTAAAGTACCCAAATTTAAATAATCATGAACTGTACGAAGCAAGTGTATCACTTAAGGAATAATTCGAAGAAAAACAGAACAACCATGAACATCACACTTCATTCCTACATAACTGTTGTCTTATTCAAATACCTCCTGATTAAACAAAATAAATTATTGAAACATCACTCTGAGTGTATCCAACCACTCATCTAAATGTTAAACTTCATTTGCATGTCTGTGATAGACTGGACTTCTTAAGAATAAACCAAAATTTAGGCCAAGTGCCTGATGTTAACATTATCGAATGATAGCGATCCTTGTACATTAAAATTTCTATTGACTTTGCCGCTAACTGCATTTCATTATCAATTCATAGATTTTGTGGTACTACCACTAGATGGAGGCAGATGCCATCTTATTTACCATTCATTGCGGCAGTTTTATACAATTGGTTTATTTAAAGATCGCTTCATTTCAAAATAAAATGTAGTGGATTTTAAAAGAAAGTTTGGTAATTACTTAAATGCCTGGTATGAGCATACCACTACTATTTCGACTGTGACATAATCGACGATCCATAAACCTAACATCTGAAATCCTATTTACATCATTACATTAATTAACGGAGAAACACTGCTCCGACAAAGAGAATACAGAAATCAAAAGAACTAGCCTATCTGCCTATCTATTTACAACAACAACAAATATAAATAATTCACATACGCTTACGTCCTACAAATTACACGGTAAAAGGTACAAACAGAAAGAAGGACAAATAAGCAAAACTGGATCCCACCATCGCGGCCTACTGGAAATTAATAAGGATAGAATGCGCAAAACAAACTCGGAGACTCCAGAAAGTATATACCCCGCTGCGAGTAGCAAAATATTGCGAATTTGACGGCAATCTCAAATTTCAGACGGTAAATGTCTGGACATGATATAATTTAACCTTGATGGACAAATTACTGTTACTTCACGTCATCCGTGACTCTACATAATTATTCAAAACACATTGACTCGTCGCTCTGTTCACATTGTACACTGGCTAGCATTATCTTTCGAGCATCTACTCTCCCTGGAATTATTTAAACAAACACAGGCTCCTGCCTGTAGTATCATAACCCATGTCGTAACACATTTAACCCTCGTGGCTAAATTCTTCATTTCACAACTCTATTACTCATTAATTCTCGACGTCATTATTATTCATTATTCTCACAATACAGCCTCGCTCGTATCCGGCGGGCAAAAATATCTGTCTTGCACATTACGGCTTCTTACGACAATACCATGACATGGTCCAAATCATATTTCCATCATCAACGTAGATCATCAGGGATATTAATCATCTAGCTCGATCTCTCGATCATTCACTGCTGAACATATCACAAAAATCTCAGAGCTGACTCGTCAACGGCGCTCACTGTTTCTAAAATAATAAAAATGACGAGATTGCCTCTCAAAACACAGATGTTGAAACATGCGTAACCGCAACTACGCAGAAATAAATATACGCGTCTACCAAAAATCGTCGCAAAACACACGCGGGATCGGTACAATCAAAACCGGTCATCTGAAGGATGATTCCGCAACATAAAACAAGCTGAAATGCGCAAAATAGTGAAATAAACATTTGAAATCATCGCGGTGGCGTCTACAACATCATAACTCCAACAAAAATATGACTCAAAAACCATCGATCTAAAGAACATGATGAAAAATAAATAATAAAACGGCATTACACTCTTAGATCAAAATTCAAAGCTGCCTAACTGTCAAAATGACATGCTACAGAAAATCAACCATAAAACAACACGCAAACAAACATCTATCTAACAAAATGCACAAATGATCCTAGCTGAAAGTGCAACATAAACATTATTATTATATTATTATTATTATTATTATTATTATTATTATTATTATTATTATTATTATTATAATCAGTATAATAAAACTGTGAATTATTTACCACCCTACCTAGTACTCTAAACTACATTGATCATCGATTTTGCCACGGTCCTACATATTTATTTACATATTTTAATGATGCTCATACCTGTGGTGATGGAGGCAGGTCGGTTCACCCACCGGCCCCGGTCATGGTGGAAATTAGAATGCCATCTTCAAGCTGATGTGGTATTCCAGATTTTTACACACGCAAATTTGACACATTCTTGCCATGCCGTGACACACGTTTACTTTAGCATAAAACACTCGCATTTTTCTTTCACTCCAGTGAAAGTTAGAAGATGCCACTGCAGACTACTGCCTGTTGTGTAGATGGACGGTCGCCTCGCTATTTACCTGGAAACACCTGCTGGCCTGCTCGCCGATCCCTCAGCTTTGTTTACACTACAGCTTACAGTACATTAACCCTACTGGGACATAACTGTTTCCTCAAGGTTTGCTACTGCGGCCTTCATTGAAGAAAGTCAATCTCCTTCCTGTCTGTCTTTACTAGTTTCTGCCCATAAACATCTCGCTTGCCAAAACAGTTTATAGAATGGTAGAAACAAGCTAAAATACAGTTTATGTTGTGGAGAAAATTTTATACTGATCTCACATGTAACACTCCCCGCTGGTTAGAAATGTTTGTATGTAAATATGCTGAAAACATGGACTTGTTTCCCTCGACTAGCAATGTGAGTTCATTTAAGTTGAAAGTGTAGCTCTTGCCTACTCTCCCTGAATTTACAGTAAAAGTCTGTGAAAGTGTTCATTTTCTGAAATGCTATTCTCCCAAGTAAATAATACAAGGCTTTCTAAAATGCCTACAAGTGTCTAATCGCTTTCTTACCAGCCAAAATAAAGCTGACTAAATGCATTTGCTGACACACTCTGTCACTCTGTCAAACGTAGATACACTGAGAATATTTGAAATAACACTAAAACATACAGAATCACTGCCAAGACTCAACAGAACAACTGAGAACTGAGAACTGAGAACTGAGAACTGAGAGTACTCAAAAACAACTGATAACTGAGAACTTGGAATGACTGAGAGTTCGACCCTCTGGTCGCTGGGTTTTTGTAAAGACTTCTCCCACCACCTGGAAAATAGTTCCGTGGAAGGGATGTGGCGTAATGATCTAGTCCTCGGGAGCGCTTTATCGTACATCCGTAGGTTATAGTTTTCAAAATTTATATGCAAAACTTCCTAAATTTTGTCTGACTCACATGTGATATTGCGCCGCGGGAAATGATCACAGGATAATCCACACGACGGCGCGCGTCACTGGTGTTATTTTCTTCCGGTGGATGGCTCTATCCCGCCATGACACCTCCTTCTTCTGGGCCCTCTTACTCCTCCGTGTGAAGTTGAATTTTAATAAATGGGCACTGATTAACCACAGATTTGCACTGATAATTCACCAAATATTATAAAGAAGTCAGGACACTGTTTTTCACTACCACACCGGGCTTCAGATCGCGAAATACTGACGGTAGATTTCCCGCTGTGACAGTTCATTCAAATTTAGAATTTTCTTATTGGCTGAGACTTTCGCGCCCTTCCAAACGTGGGTGCATCCGCTTCCTCCCAAGAATTGGCGGTTATGGTCGTTGTCCTCTATTGTCCGAGCCAAGTAGGTCAGGCTTCAACGCGTGCTTTTCTCGTGAGAACGGACAGCAAGTCGCCGCTCCTATGCGGTGTCATAAAATTTATTGGAAGGATGGTTTACAAGTTGGTCGTGCTTAGAGAAGAGTTTCATGGATTTTACTTGGCGTCAGGCTGGCGCCAGAAAGTTCCTTTGTGACTGCTAGATTCACAGCCTCACTGTGGTATCTCATATGCGAAATATTCAATTTAATTGTGAATTAAATTAGGCAAATTCGCTTATGGGTGCAATGCCCCCTTACGCCGTTAGAAATCTTACGCGATAGTGGAAGATTTCTCAATTCAACCAATGATATTCTAGACATACTTGCAGCCATAAGCGAATGTATGCTCCTGACTATGAAGTATACCTCTGCTTATGTCTGAGTTTTTCTCTGATTTCTCTCTCCAAAAGTTTGTTCTCTTTCTCGAGGTCATCTGCAATCTGTTTCATGACTGCTAGTATCTCGGCTGAGTTCTGTTCGCATTCCGGACAATTCTCTTCTGTCTGTTGACCTGTCTCAATCTCGAAATGACTGTCGTCTCCTGGGTTCGTTGATAGGGTTTCCTGGTCATCTTCTTCTTCTGCTTCGGTACACGGGTCATCATCATCATCTTCTTCTTCCGTGCCGGAACTTGTGTCTTCTCCTGCGTTTGAGCTCCTTGGTTTTTCCACGAGATTCACTTGAGCTGCGCCTGGTGCTATTCGGTATGTTTTACTATTGGCTGCGTTCTTAATCATCTCATTTTCTCCATCTAAACTTCTAATTTTATATGCATTGTTTTGCATATCCTGGACAATGCTGTATGGACCGATGTACAATGGTGCGAATTTTGCGTAATACTTCCTTTCAGGATCGGAGATGGCTGGTCTACGGATCAATACCATTTCACCTACCCTTAATGGCTTGTGATATTTCTTCCTACGAACTCTTCTCAGCCTGCGGTCGGCTTGCTCTCTTAAGCGCTCTTGTACCTGTTGTGTACATAGTTCTGGAGATAATAGGGGTTCAGGCGGACAATTAACGACTGGACTCCACGGCCTGGCCGGTTGTAAGCCATTATGCACAGTGGCCGGGATTTTCGCTGTTGCTTCATGGACAGTATTATTTATGCAGTCAGTGATCAATGGGAGAATATCGACCCATCGCCAATGTTGTTCTGGGATATAAATTCTGCTGAATTTCGCGATGACTTTCATTACTCTTTCTGCCGGGTTCGACTCTGGGTGACGTGTTGAACTCAGAACATGTTGTATTCCTAATTGCCTTAAACCTGTTTTGAACTCTGCGGAGGTGAACTGTGTTCCGTGGTCTGTTAATAATTTCTCCGGTTTTCCCATGGCCGGAATTATTTCCCTATTAATGCATCTTAAAACTGACCTAGTATTGGCCTTTTGCATTGGAGAAAGGTTTGTAAACTTGGAAAATACATCCATGGTGACTAATATGAACTGATTGCCTCTCCGTGATTTCGGGATTTTTCCATAAATATCCATCGCGAATAACTCACGGGGCTTTGACGGTAGAATGGGAATTGACTTCTGTTTTAAAAGATAGGAGTTCGCCTTGACACGCTGGCAAGTGTCGCATGTAACTATTGCATCCCTGACAGTTTTCCTTAGGTCTTTCCAGGTGAAAGTTTCCTGAATTGTGGCGACGGTCTTATCAATACCTCCGTGCCCAATAACACGGTGTACATGCCATATTAACTCTTCCTGTAATTCTTTCGGGACTACAATCTTTAATTTAGTATGATCCTTATCTGCATATTTTAACAACTGATTATTTAGCAATCTGTATTCTTGTGCGGCCTTGTGAATTTCGTCATAACGAGGGTCCCCTTGTTGAATTGCTCCCTGGAAATACTGGATCATCGGCTGTAAGGTTGGATCAGCCTGTTGAAAGGTTGGTAACTGGCTCAGTCGGAGCAGTACGTTTCGGTCTTCCCGTGTTAAGTCCACATAATTTACCTGCTCTTCACGTTTATTTGGGTTCCTGCTTAAGGCGTCTGCTAAAACGTTTGCCTTGCCGGTACAGTGTTCAATGGTAAAATTAAATTGCTGCACGAACAGTGACCATCTCGTAATTCTGTCAGATGAAACAGCTGACTTTAACATGAACGTTAAAGCTTTATGGTCGGTTCTTATGACGATTGGAAATCCATAAATAACTTTCCGCCAGTGCTGTAGGGCTTGGACTATAGCTAGCATTTCCAGCTCTGTAGTTGTGTAGTTCCGTTCGTGCGACCTCAGTTTTCTACTATAAAAGCCTAAATAGTCCTTGGTTTTACATTCACCGTCCTGTTCCTGGAATAAGACTGCACCTACGCCCACTTTAGATGCGTCTGTCTGAAGGATAAATGGTCTGTTAAAATCAGGATACGCTATTTGTATGCTCCTGGCTAACAGTTCTTTAGTACATGTGAACGCTGTCTCTGCTTCCTGTGTCCATTTCCATCTGTTATTCTTACAGAGCAGGTCTTGTAGTGGTGCTACGACTTCGGTGAAATTTTTACAGTGTTCTCTAAAGAATTGACACATACCAAGGAATTGTCGGATATGTTTCACCTTGGTAGGCCTAGGGAAGTTACTTATCGCTTCTAACTTTACTGGATTTGGTCGGATTCCCTTGCCGTCTATCACGTGTCCTAGGAATAGGATTTCCGGCTGACAGAAGTGTGATTTCTTGATATTCACCTTGAATCCAATTTCTATAAGGTTTTTGAACAGTTTGCCTAAATTTTGGAGATTTTCTTCAAAGGTTTTAGTTCCAATTATCATGTCATCGATGTACAAAGTAGTAACTGCTTTGACTTCGTCTGTAAGGTTCCTGTCAAGTGCCCTTATGAGAGCGCTAGAAGAGTTGCGGGTTCCGAACGGAAGTCTTTCAAAGACATAGGTCTGTTGATCAAACATAAACCCTGTTAACAATTTCGACTTATCATGCAGAAGGATATGGTGAAAAGAACTGGTCAGGTCTACACCTGTAAAAACTTCCATGTCTCTAAATCGACGAATTGCGTCCTTAATGGGCATGGCTTGATCATTCTCTGGGATTAATTTGGAGTTTAATTGACGAGCGTCTAAACACAGCCTCAGGGAATTGTCGGCTTTCTTTACTATGACAAGACTGTTCACGTACGGAGTGGGTCGCTTCGAGATTATCCCGTTTTCTTCCATTTGTTTGATTATTTGCTTGACCTCCTCATGGTATTTCTCCGGCACTGGATACGGCTTACGTTTGTATGGCTCCCAGTCCAAAACATTGAAAACGTATGTAAAATTAGGGATGAGGCCTACTTTGGAATCGAATACGGCCTGATGTCCAATTAAGAAGGCTCTTAATTGATCTTTCTGTTCTTTCATTCCTTTGAACTCTGCAACCTTGTCATTGATTAAATTTTCAATATCTTCTGCAGTATCAACCATAAAAATGTCTGTAAAAATCCCCTCATGGTCCAAAATATTTAACTGTTCATCCGCATGCTCGGTTCCTAAAATATCATGGAACTCTCCATCAGTACTGTTATCTGCTTCGTCCTCATCAGTTTCCGGATTTATCGCCACCTTGTCGTGACCTCCATTCCTTCGGAATCTCACAACGCCCCCTGCAAGGTCAATGACGGCATGTGTTTCCCTTAGAAAATCAGCTCCAAGAATTACGTTGTAGTTAACTCTGGCCATTATGATAAATGTATGACTGTAGGTTGAGCTCCCTATTGTCATCTCCAGGTATGTCTGGGACTTACAGGTAGTCACCTTGTCTGGCACGATCCCTTTTATTTTTACTGTCGAGACCGGGATCTCAGGTAGGCTCATTCTCTCTTTCAAATCATTAAACAGAGTCCTCGAAATAATGCTGATACTCGCACCAGTATCTAAAAGTCCTAAAATGCTTGTTCCATAAATTTTGACTTTAATCACAGGTAGAGGTAAAATTTGTGGGCTCTCCTGCTTGAATTCATCATTTAACAAGTCCTCAGGCTGCGCTATCCATGAATCTACTTTAGCTACTTCCCACTCTTCATTCTCACTGGTTAAAGGTGTGGCTGAGTCAGTGTCTAATGGAGCTACTAATTCGAAATTGAAGTTTTTTTTTTCTAGCACCGGTCCCCTCGTACGTTGGTGCATTAGGATTGAGTGGTCTGCGGTCCTCGCTTCCTCTCCTTCTTGTTTGCTGGAACTCGAGGCTTTCGGCTCCCGTGATATCCGGGTTCATGTCTTGGGATTCGATTGCCTGTTTCCACGGATCGCGCTGCTGTTTGTTATTCAGGTCATTGATGTATCGGCGCCCCTCTTGATACCTCGGGTCCGAGTTCCTATCTCGCTGGTAATTCCTTCTCTCATTCCACCTCCTTTCGGGGTCGCGATAGTAAGGCCTATCTCTACCTCGATCTTCCCATCGCCTTCTATCACGTGAGAGGTACCTCCTTTGGTACGGCTGCCTGTCCTGGTAGCGCGGTCGCCTGTCTGGATAGTTTGGTTTCCTAAACCACGGACGTTGGATTTCTTCCTCCTGGCGTCTCGTGTTCGTATCTCGCCGCGATACAGCGCCTGAATTCGGGCCGTTTACCTGCGCATTGCCTCGTGCATTTTCACTGGTGGCATTAGCTAGGTAAGCCCTATGTTCCTGCGTTTGCCTGGTCACTCTCTGCGGTACATTATTAGTGGATGTAGCGTCTAGCTCCCTTAAAATAGCCTCAACTTGGGCTGGATCATCTACCCTTGCCGTAATGAGCATTCTCTGCACGTCCGACGGAAATTGCTTTATTATTGTCTGCACGATTTCTGCGTCAGACACAGGGGAATCTAATTGTCTAAGTTTCACGAGCTGTGTTAAGAAGAAGTCTAAGTATCGTGTGGGCTGTGTCGACATGTACTTGCGAGTGTACAAGTCCATTCTGAGTGCTTGTTGTGTGGACAAGGACCAGTACCTTTCGAGGAAAGCCTTCTCGAAATCTGCGAACGTCTTAAAAGTATCTACGAAACCATAATACCAGGTCTTCGCCTGTCCTTCGAGATATTTTTCTACTATGCGTAGTTTCTTGTCTTCTGGGGCTTTAATATCTTGGAAATATTGTTTCAATTCCCTAAGATATACTTTTGGGGTTATTTGTGATGTTCCACTAAATTTCTTCGGTTGGTCGTCACTCGTACGCACAATGTTTATGATCTGCGTGGAAGTTTCAGCTCTTTGTGTGCTTTCCGGCATTGTCCTTTCCGTGTTGAATATTTGCGTTATCGGCTCGCTCTGTGTTTGCTCATGCTGAGGCTGTATCCTAATTTCTCTGGCTACCTGGGACTCGGCTTGTTTGTCTACTAGCATTCTGACCAAGGTCGACAGGTTTTCGCCCTGGGTCTTAATTGCCTGGATTTTTCCCTCTATGACCTCGTTAACTTCCTGTCTTACTGACTGCTCACTGAGTGTAATCGCACCCTCAGTTTCCGCTATCTTTTCTGACAGCTCGGTTAACCTCTTTGTAATATCCTGGGTCTCCGACTTTAAGGTCATGATTTCGTGGCTCGTTTCCTCCTGAGTCTCTCCAATCTGTACGCATACTTTATTTATTTCTTTCCTAGTCTCGTCCTCAATTTTATCTATTCGCTCTTCCAAGAGTATGATACCTCGAGCTAGATCCTTGCCTTGATCTTGCACCATTACCCTGGTTTCCCTCATACTTTCCTCAACAGTCGCGCTATGGCTGTCTAACTGCTCTTGTATTTGTGCTTGTGCATCGGCTAACTTCTTTATTTCTTCCATCGTCTCCTGCCTGTTTGCATTACACGCCTGCATGAGTTTATCCTGGTTTTCCCGTAACTCCTTCTTCAGTTCAACCTGGCTCTTTATGAATTTCTCCTCGAGCTTTATCTCACACTGCTTGAATTCTTCCAAGACCTGTCCGTGTACTGCCTCTACTTTATTTGCAAGTTCGGCTTGGCTACTTTCAATCTTATTTGCAAGTTCAGCTTGACTAGATTTCAATTCACTTTGTGTGGCTTTTAACTCATTGGCTAACTCTACCTGGCTGGATTTTAATTCACCTTGTGTGGTTTTTAACTCGTTAGCTAACTCTACCTGGCTGGATTTTAATTCGCCTTGTGTGGTTTTTAATTCGTTAGCTAATTCTACCTGGCTGGATTTTAATTCGCCTTGTGTGGTTTTTAATTCGTTAGCTAATTCGGCCTGGCTACTTTCTACCTTGTTTACAATTTCAATAGCTAATTCTGCCTGGCTGCTTTCTATTTTATTCGATAGTTCGGCCTGACTCGATTTCAACTCACTAGTTGTTACACTTAAATCGTTAATCGTTTTTACCAACATGTCCCACTGCTCCTGACTAATCGACATTTATATGCTGAGAGAATACGACTGAGACCTTCAGGCTCCCCAACAATACCTCCAACACATGCAAGACACAGTAATCACCAATACAAAACAATTTTATCCTAAATTTGGATAAAATTATACAAAACATATCATTTATAATTAATACCACTACTTGTCAAACAGTACTATCACAGCATTCATATTTATCAACATTCAGTAAATCTATGTTCATGGCTGTTAGTCTGGGTACAAAATAAACAAATGCAAAATGCAAAGTCCCGGGGATAAGCAAATCTAGCCCCGAAAGTTGGGCGGCACGCTTTTCATTCCTCACTCCGGCCCCTGTGCCCTTTTAAAGGCAACAACTGCGGTGATCTCTTCTATCTTCTGTGCGCCGGCTGCTCCTGTAATAAATGACATATAAATCATACTCACCGCTGCATGTAGACTCTTGTTCCTCAGTCGTGCCCGTCCGTTATCCCCGGAGAGGCCACCCGCTGATCAAGGAGTGAGGGAATGAAAAGAAGGGGGTAAACTAACTAAAAATGACGGTACCCAAGACTGAATTAAAATTTAAAATAAAAGACTAATTTATTAAAATAAAATGCAAAAAAAATGCTAAAAAAATGAACGTAAACTGAACTAGTGAGAAATGTAAACAAATGAAATAAATGTGACTAATAAAATACATAAAAGATTGAAGATCTGCTTTACAAAACAATCATAATCTGCCTAATAAACTGACCGAAGGTCAAAACACCTTAATTAAAATATACCAGACTCTCTTGACATTGGCCTCAAGTTAATAAAATGACTCAGTTTAAGACTCTGGTCAGAAAGACCACCTTCTTGGAATACAGAATATATATTACGGAGAAACTATCTCTCAAAAAAAATTTAAAACAGTTGACTCACAATAACGTAAATTAAATTCTGTTACGTCAATCAATCCACTGACTTATAAGAGTTATTAAATGTTTAAGCACATGTAGTTCATTTGGTAAAGTACCCAAATTTAAATAATCATGAACTGTACGAAGCAAGTGTATCACTTAAGGAATAATTCGAAGAAAAACAGAACAACCATGAACATCACACTTCATTCCTACATAACTGTTGTCTTATTCAAATACCTCCTGATTAAACAAAATAAATTATTGAAACATCACTCTGAGTGTATCCAACCACTCATCTAAATGTTAAACTTCATTTGCATGTCTGTGATAGACTGGACTTCTTAAGAATAAACCAAAATTTAGGCCAAGTGCCTGATGTTAACATTATCGAATGATAGCGATCCTTGTACATTAAAATTTCTATTGACTTTGCCGCTAACTGCATTTCATTATCAATTCATAGATTTTGTGGTACTACCACTAGATGGAGGCAGATGCCATCTTATTTACCATTCATTGCGGCAGTTTTATACAATTGGTTTATTTAAAGATCGCTTCATTTCAAAATAAAATGTAGTGGATTTTAAAAGAAAGTTTGGTAATTACTTAAATGCCTGGTATGAGCATACCACTACTATTTCGACTGTGACATAATCGACGATCCATAAACCTAACATCTGAAATCCTATTTACATCATTACATTAATTAACGGAGAAACACTGCTCCGACAAAGAGAATACAGAAATCAAAAGAACTAGCCTATCTGCCTATCTATTTACAACAACAACAAATATAAATAATTCACATACGCTTACGTCCTACAAATTACACGGTAAAAGGTACAAACAGAAAGAAGGACAAATAAGCAAAACTGGATCCCACCATCGCGGCCTACTGGAAATTAATAAGGATAGAATGCGCAAAACAAACTCGGAGACTCCAGAAAGTATATACCCCGCTGCGAGTAGCAAAATATTGCGAATTTGACGGCAATCTCAAATTTCAGACGGTAAATGTCTGGACATGATATAATTTAACCTTGATGGACAAATTACTGTTACTTCACGTCATCCGTGACTCTACATAATTATTCAAAACACATTGACTCGTCGCTCTGTTCACATTGTACACTGGCTAGCATTATCTTTCGAGCATCTACTCTCCCTGGAATTATTTAAACAAACACAGGCTCCTGCCTGTAGTATCATAACCCATGTCGTAACACATTTAACCCTCGTGGCTAAATTCTTCATTTCACAACTCTATTACTCATTAATTCTCGACGTCATTATTATTCATTATTCTCACAATACAGCCTCGCTCGTATCCGGCGGGCAAAAATATCTGTCTTGCACATTACGGCTTCTTACGACAATACCATGACATGGTCCAAATCATATTTCCATCATCAACGTAGATCATCAGGGATATTAATCATCTAGCTCGATCTCTCGATCATTCACTGCTGAACATATCACAAAAATCTCAGAGCTGACTCGTCAACGGCGCTCACTGTTTCTAAAATAATAAAAATGACGAGATTGCCTCTCAAAACACAGATGTTGAAACATGCGTAACCGCAACTACGCAGAAATAAATATACGCGTCTACCAAAAATCGTCGCAAAACACACGCGGGATCGGTACAATCAAAACCGGTCATCTGAAGGATGATTCCGCAACATAAAACAAGCTGAAATGCGCAAAATAGTGAAATAAACATTTGAAATCATCGCGGTGGCGTCTACAACATCATAACTCCAACAAAAATATGACTCAAAAACCATCGATCTAAAGAACATGATGAAAAATAAATAATAAAACGGCATTACACTCTTAGATCAAAATTCAAAGCTGCCTAACTGTCAAAATGACATGCTACAGAAAATCAACCATAAAACAACACGCAAACAAACATCTATCTAACAAAATGCACAAATGATCCTAGCTGAAAGTGCAACATAAACATTATTATTATATTATTATTATTATTATTATTATTATTATTATTATTATTATTATTATTATTATTATAATCAGTATAATAAAACTGTGAATTATTTACCACCCTACCTAGTACTCTAAACTACATTGATCATCGATTTTGCCACGGTCCTACATATTTATTTACATATTTTAATGATGCTCATACCTGTGGTGATGGAGGCAGGTCGGTTCACCCACCGGCCCCGGTCATGGTGGAAATTAGAATGCCATCTTCAAGCTGATGTGGTATTCCAGATTTTTACACACGCAAATTTGACACATTCTTGCCATGCCGTGACACACGTTTACTTTAGCATAAAACACTCGCATTTTTCTTTCACTCCAGTGAAAGTTAGAAGATGCCACTGCAGACTACTGCCTGTTGTGTAGATGGACGGTCGCCTCGCTATTTACCTGGAAACACCTGCTGGCCTGCTCGCCGATCCCTCAGCTTTGTTTACACTACAGCTTACAGTACATTAACCCTACTGGGACATAACTGTTTCCTCAAGGTTTGCTACTGCGGCCTTCATTGAAGAAAGTCAATCTCCTTCCTGTCTGTCTTTACTAGTTTCTGCCCATAAACATCTCGCTTGCCAAAACAGTTTATAGAATGGTAGAAACAAGCTAAAATACAGTTTATGTTGTGGAGAAAATTTTATACTGATCTCACATGTAACACTCCCCGCTGGTTAGAAATGTTTGTATGTAAATATGCTGAAAACATGGACTTGTTTCCCTCGACTAGCAATGTGAGTTCATTTAAGTTGAAAGTGTAGCTCTTGCCTACTCTCCCTGAATTTACAGTAAAAGTCTGTGAAAGTGTTCATTTTCTGAAATGCTATTCTCCCAAGTAAATAATACAAGGCTTTCTAAAATGCCTACAAGTGTCTAATCGCTTTCTTACCAGCCAAAATAAAGCTGACTAAATGCATTTGCTGACACACTCTGTCACTCTGTCAAACGTAGATACACTGAGAATATTTGAAATAACACTAAAACATACAGAATCACTGCCAAGACTCAACAGAACAACTGAGAACTGAGAACTGAGAACTGAGAACTGAGAGTACTCAAAAACAACTGATAACTGAGAACTTGGAATGACTGAGAGTTCGACCCTCTGGTCGCTGGGTTTTTGTAAAGACTTCTCCTACCACCTGGAAAATAGTTCCGTGGAAGGGATGTGGCGTAATGATCTAGTCCTCGGGAGCGCTTTATCGTACATCCGTAGGTTATAGTTTTCAAAATTTATATGCAAAACTTCCTAAATTTTGTCTGACTCACATGTGATATTGCGCCGCGAGAAATGATCACAGGATAATCCACACGACGGCGCGCGTCACTGGTGTTATTTTCTTCCGGTGGATGGCTCTATCCCGCCATGACACCTCCTTCTTCTGGGCCCTCTTACTCCTCCGTGTGAAGTTGAATTTTAATAAATGGGCACTGATTAACTACAGATTTGCACTGATAATTCACCAAATATTATAAAGAAGTCAGGACACTGTTTTTCACTACCACACCGGGCTTCAGATCGCGAAATACTGACGGTAGATTTCCCGCTGTGACAGTTCATTCAAATTTAGAATTTTCTTATTGGCTGAGACTTTCGCGCCCTTCCAAACGTGGGTGCATCCGCTTCCTCCCAAGAATTGGCGGTTATGGTCGTTGTCCTCTATTGTCCGAGCCAAGTAGGTCAGGCTTCAACGCGTGCTTTTCTCGTGAGAACGGACAGCAAGTCGCCGCTCCTATGCGGTGTCATAAAATTTATTGGAAGGATGGTTTACAAGTTGGTCGTGCTTAGAGAAGAGTTTCATGGATTTTACTTGGCGTCAGGCTGGCGCCAGAAAGTTCCTTTGTGACTGCTAGATTCACAGCCTCACTGTGGTATCTCATATGCGAAATATTCAATTTAATTGTGAATTAAATTAGGCAAATTCGCTTATGGGTGCAGTATCAGTAATGGAGTTCCCCTTACCCACGTAAATGATCTATCAAGATATTCACAATGAAATCGATTTTGGAGCTCAATCAGGAACTGAGGAAATACACACACTCTCTGTCACCCTCACTCAATTTAATGTTATATATATCCGCACTTATTTTGATATACGCATTACTATAACCGTATTCTTCGATGTTTGCCTGGTGTAAATAATTGTGTTCCCTTCTCAGAATTTGCTATTGCTTGTCGGACTGAAGGAAAACACACAGTAATAATACATACACGCAAATATATTACATGTGCATATGCCGTAAG
This sequence comes from Anabrus simplex, assembly GCF_040414725.1. Taxonomy (NCBI): domain Eukaryota; kingdom Metazoa; phylum Arthropoda; class Insecta; order Orthoptera; family Tettigoniidae; genus Anabrus; species Anabrus simplex. The sequence goes on from NC_090272.1 coordinate 223,689,827, forward strand.
CCAATAAGAATAAACAAAGGCTGTCAGCAAACCGTACCAAAATCCTGAGAAGACAAGGTTAGGTTAGGTTAGGTTATGTTAGGTTAGGTTAGGTTATGTTGGGTTAGGTTAGGTTAGGTTAGGTTATATTAGGTTAGGTTATGTTAGGTTATGTTAGGTTAGGTTATGTTAGGTTGGGTTATGTTATGTTATGTTATGTTATGTTATGCTAGGTTAGATTAGGTTGGGTTATGTTAGGTTAGGTTAGGTTATGTTTTGTTAGGTTAGGTTAGGTTATGTTGGGTTAGGTTAGGTTAGGTTACGTTAGGTTATGTTAGGTTAGGTTATGTTAGGTTATGTTAGGTTATGTTAGGTTACGTTACGTTAGGTTATGCTAGGTTAGGTTAGGTCAGGTTGATAACGAAATTTCCTTCCATTTGTACCGAACTGGTCTTTATAGAGGAGGTAATGTTGCTTTCCTTTTCGCAGGAGTTCTTGCAGATTGGTCTTGATTTTTTAGACATTCTAATCGAATTCTATACGTAAGTATTGGACGAAATAAAACCGTAATTAATAAAATGCTTCGTTCTTGATTTTTCACCAGATACGTCATTAAACGCTTTACCCGAACAATTCTACTTACCTGGTATTACCCCAACAGATTTACAATCCCACAGAAAATGGAAATAGGCCCTATGTTTTATTATACTCGCAAATGTAACACTAGTTATTTTAACAATACGGCAGTAGCAAAATGTAATTCTCACAAGTCTGGAAATAAACCACGACTGTATAGGCGATGGTGGTGATTATTGTTTAAGAGGAAGTACAACTAGGCAACCATTGTCTGTATAACACTAATCAGGGAGAAAAAATGGAAGGGATCCGACACTTCGAAAAATGAAGGAACACAAGGGCCACGAAGGGGGTGAAAATGAAAGACTCCCTAGCCCTCGCAAACCTAATAGCATTGAGATCAGAAAAGAGCAAGAGTTGACCAAGGAAGGTCGGAAAAGATAGATGAAAGTGAGGATCCTGGCACAAGTAAGTAGAATCAATAGCAGGACTCAGCTAAGGGCCCCGTGGTCGCCAGCCCACGCTCCCAAGTTCAGAGCCCCTGGGGCCTCTTTTAGTCGCCTATTACGACAGGCAGGTGTTGTTCTACCGCCCCAATCCACAGGGGGACATGACTGTATAGTAACAACGTGCCAGATTAACAGTAAATCTAAGATGTCGTATCGGCAAGTAGAGTTCCTAAACTGTATGGTTGGCGGCACTGAATCGAGCCCAAAATGTAGAAAATAACTATAAATTACTACCTTCAGTATTAACAGGGGAGAAATACTAAGGTTGTGAAAATAAGACTCCATAGGACTCGGAAACCTAATACCGCCGGGGTCGGAAAAGAACAAGAGTTGACCAAGGGAGGTTGGATTAAAAATGTGAAGAGACTAAAGTGGAAGCAATGCTAGATACAGATACAGTTAGGGTACCCTAGGTCACCAACCTACGCTCTCAAGTCGAGCGCCCCTGGTCCGCCTTTTAGTCGACTTTTCCGACAGGTAGCGGATATCGTGGCTGTTATTCTACCATCCCCATTCATAGAAGAAACTTGCAAGAAACTTGAGTAATGCCATGTGAACAGTCCTGTTTTCCTTTCCCCCCCCCCCTTTTGATGACAGTACTCCTCGAATTTTTACTATTTTTTTGCTAGTGGCTTTACGCCGCACCAACACAGATAGGTCTTATGGCGACGATGGCCTAAGAGTTGGAAGGAAGCGGTGTGAAAACGGAAAACCACGGAAAACCACCTTCAGGGCTGCCGACAGTGGGATTCGAACCCACTATCTCCCGGATGCAAGCTCACAGCCGCGCGCTCCTAACCGCACGGCCAACTCGCCCGGTTTTGACTCTTTTTGTGTTCGTAGTTCTCTTTTGCATCCGGACGACTTTACATATCAGATTCTAACTATCGATTTCCTTCGGACATTTTACATCCCCCCAAGGAAAGAACAACGTCCGAGCATATGGTAACTGATACGTGGGACAAATGTGGAGTGAGTATATTTGGAGAGTATCTCGTGGGGACAGATGTTCGTTCGTACCGCCATTCAGAACTCCTGAAAGGTATGCATATCCACTTAACGGCCTGGACGGACAAGTTGCCGGCTTAACTCCTGGCCATTCCAGTGCAAGGACACCTGTGTTATCACTGCTGTAGTGTGGGTTGTGGTCATTCCAGTGCAAGGACACCTGTGTTATCACTGCTGTAGTGTGGGTTGTGGCCATTTCAGTGCAAGGACACCAGGTGTTATCACTGCTGTAATGTGGGTTGTGGCTCCCCAGGCTGATCATTCCTTCTGTATGGATTAATTATAGACTTATGACCCCACAAAATAAAACGGTAACAATATAAATAATATTTTTACATTTTTACATGTTTGTGTTATTTTACGTTTTATACACGACGTTTTCAGAAAAAAAATTGTTTATTGGTTTTTCTGCTGAAATGTATTCACCTCCTTGAATAATGATCACTAGACTACACCTTGTCTCTTTCTCCGCTTACTGGATATAGGATTTAGGGTATTAGTAGATCTACTCTCCCATAATTGCTAACGCGAGGACTTCCTGGCCCGCAGGAAAAGAAAGGTCAAATATAAACAATAATTACAAGGCAATAAAATTTTATTTTACTATACACGCTGCACTACACGAGGCAGAACATATTTACAAGTAATTAATGTTAATTAACTGGTATGAAGCCCATTAGGACCTTTTAACCTTGGCGTTGAACATACGTCGCACACAGTTCTCCATAAACATGATTTTGCATTCTTCTCTGTTTCATTTCACATTCCTCTCCATCGTTCTGAAACAAATTACACATTTAATCGATATTCCTCCGCAGACATAAGAAATCTAGTGCGCAGTGAGTGGCTGGACCATTCATCCAGCTGAGCGAACATACAGCAGCAGGTCAGAGAAATGCTGAAAGGGTATTTATGGCACGAAATGCAGATTCGAGAGACGCCTTCTTGCGTGTTGGTGGTGGTGATTATTGTCTTAAGAGGAAGTACAACTGGGAACCATCCTGTATTAACACTAATCAGAGGGAAAATGGAAGAGGTCCGAGATGAGGAATATTCGGTTTCCTCTGCTGCCTCTCATCTCCTTTGGATGGCACTCACTTTCTTTCCTTCTTTCTTTCTTTCTTTCTTTCTTTCTTTCTTAACCTGTTTTAATCTCCAGGGTCGTCATTTCCCTCGGACTCAGCGAGGGATTCCACCTCTACCACCTCAAGGGGAGTGTCTTCGAACGCGAGACATTGGGTCGTGGATACAACCGGGGAGGAGGACCAGTACCCGGCCAAGGCGGCCTCACCTGCTATGCTGAACAGGGGCCTTGTCGAGGGATGGGAAGATGGGAAGGGACAGGCAAGGGAGAGGGAAGGAAGCGGCCGTGGACTTAAGTTAGCATTTGCCTGGAGGAAAAGCGGGAAACCACGGGAAACCACTTCGAGGATGGCTGAGGTGGGAATCGAACCCACCTCTACTCACTTGACCTCTCGAGGCTGAGTGTACCTCGTTCCAGCCCTCATACAACATTTTCAAATTGCGTGGGAGAGCCGGGAATCGAACCCGGGCCTCCGGAGGTGGGAGCTAATCACGCTAACCACTACACCACAGAGGTGGACATAAATTTTCTTACCCGAGACTATTATGCACGGGAAAGGTGACATCGTGATATGTTTGTAGAATGGGCTTAAATGGTTTGTTTTTATGACTGCAAATTATTGTTTTTGTGTTCAGCCTAAGAGAGCTGTCTCTCGCACAAATACCTGTGCGTTGTTGTTCGGCTCTATGGCTAAATAGTTCGCGTGCTGGCCTTTGGTCACAGAGAACGTGTCCTCTGACACACCCGGCACTAAAAGCCATAGGACATTTCATTTTATTGTGCCAAGTTATTATTACAGAAACAGTGAAAATTGTCATCAAAACAACAAATTTTATACCTAATTATTCCTGCTGATGTTTCTTCCGCAAAACGGTCATTTTCGAAACCCAAACTTATAAACAACTCCGAACGTAATGTTATGACCCAAGGCAGAGTATGTGAATTCAACCTCCTCAGCCTCCAATGCGTTATCCATGGTTATCATTGCAATCTTCAGTGCCTCTGTTTCCTAGAAACTACGCTGCACAGTCCACTTTGGGAACATCAAATGTAAGTACAATAAAGACTTAAAAACATAAACATATATTTATTTACGTCGTATTTCAATACCTGCAATATATTTAAATTTCAAAATTTAATGAAAAATAAATGAATATCCACAGCCTGAGTCCAGTCATTCGATCGGGTCAGGAATAGAATGAATGGAACTCCCTCATCTAGCGGCGAGGATAGGAATTGTGCCGGCTGACGAAGCCTGCTGCACTCCCCTGGGGCAATCATTAATTGCTGACAGATGAAATGATGTTCGAGTGTTTTTCTGGAATGAAAGATGACAGGGAAAACCGCAGTACCCGGAGAGAAATCTGTCCCAACTCCACTTTGTCCAGCACAAATCTCACATGGAGTAAGCGGAATCTGAACCACGGAACCAGTGGTGAGAGGCCGGTGCGCTGATGCCTGAGCAACACAGGCTCCAAAATAAATAAAATAAAATAAAATAAAATATCTTAATAAATTCATTAGCTTTGTAAACTTGCAGTAAGTTTAAATTATATGGATACAGATTACATTGCTGTAGTTAAACTCATACGTGTTATTGATAGCTTTAATACATTTTCTTTGAAGGAGCCCAATTTTGTTTCCCCACAGGCGCTTTTGAGAGAGTGGGATATGAGAGTTATCCTTGTCTCTGAAATGTCAGAAAGGCGTCTGTTGATAGATCAGGGGGCTGTGGATAGGCCGTAGTCATCTCATCCTGAACGGGCCATTTAAAGGTCGCAACTCTAAGAGGAGATCAAAGAACGTACTATCTCTAAATGAGAGCACAATAGGAAGTGGGACGGAGAGTATACACGCAGCAGAATTCAATTTGTTTATCAGGAAAGAGACGAGATAAAAGGTCACTGAATTGGACAAGACACAGAGATGAACAACACATTTTACAAACACCGTGGGTAAGCTGATCGTGTGGTGAATGATCATTTTTGTACATGATTAAATTATCACATATTATTATGTTTTTTTAATTGCAGTAATAATTTTAAATTTTGTTCTGATTATTAGTTTTCTTCTTTTCCTTCTTCTCGCTATTATTGTTACCATTGTTAATTTTTTGTTTGATATATTTAAAGTTTAAATCCCATGTCTTATGTAGGAACGTAATTGGACTTCATTCTCTGGCTGTAGGCCTACTGCCCAGCTGTTTACTTTAGTACGGAACAGATTTCTGGATAACATTCCTGATATATCTATCTGGGTGTTTCAACAGGTCCTTCTTCACTTCTTGGATCCGTGGTAGACTCTTAAATTTTCTGCTGTATGTCATGGCCTTGTGTGCAAGTCTTGTTGTTGTGAGTCTTTGAACGTGTCCATCAAATTTCAACCTTCGTCTTCTAATATCTGCTGTCAACTTGGACAGTTTCTCTGTTTCTTTACGGCATTTCTGTCTGTATCCGTCTTCAGTTTATCCGGACCAGGAATTTTCCACACGATCGTGATCTCTCTGTGTGTGTGGACATGAATTTCTTGTTGTAAATGTGGCATGTTCTCCAGTACGCTCGCTTGAGTTTCTGTAGGTGAACTTTCTGTGCTTCCTTTTCTAACCGTATTGGTTCTACAATTTCACCAAAGTATTTGAAGTGCGGAACCCGTCTTATCTGTCCGTATTTTGCGTGTAGTTTCTGAATGTTGAATCTAGTGAAAATGAATTTAGTTCTTAAATTAAATCTGTAGCCCAACTTTTTCAGCATAGCCGGGCTGATTGGCATTGGCCTTGTGACTCCAACTTGACAGGTTCGATCCTGGTTCAGTCCAGTGGTTTTCGAAGGTTCTCAAATACGTCAGCCTCGTGTCAGTAGATTTATTGGCACGTAAAATCTGAAAAAATAGTTAGTGGGACTTAAAGCAAATAACATGCTTCTTCTTCTTCTTCTACTTCTTCTTCTTACTCTGTTTACCCGCCAGGGTTGGTTTTTCGCACGGACTCCACGAGGGATCCCACCTATACCGCATCAAGGGCAGCGTCCTGGAGCTTCAGATTCTGGGTCGGGGGATACAACTTGGGAGGATGACCAGTACCTCGCCCAGGCGGCCTCACCTGCTATGCTGAAGAGCTGCCTTGCGGGGGGGATGGGAAGAGTGGAAGGGATAGACCAGGAAGAGGGAAGGAAGCGGCCGTGGCCTTAAGTTAGGTACCATCCTGGCATTTGCCTGAAGGAGAAGTGAGAAACCACGGAAAACCACTTCCAGGATGGCTGAGATGGGAATCGAACCCACCTCTATTCAGTTGAGCTCCCGAGGCTGAGTGGACCCCGTTCCAGCTCTCGTACCACTTTTCAAATTTCGTGGCAGAGTCGGGAATCGAAGCCCGGCCTCCGGGGGTGGCAGCTAATCACACTAACCACTACACCACAGAGGTGGGCTTATTATTATTATTATTATTATTATTATTATTATTATTATTATTATTATTATTATTATTATTATTATTATTATTATTATCATTATCTTTTTTAGCACATTCCTTGCGAGCTTCTATCTGATTGCTGTGATTTCACTGTCCGCTAATCCGCCAAGCAACTTATATTAATTTTCTTCTTCTTCTTTTTTATCCGTTAGGACTTTCTAGGGACCAGATGCTTATTTCACCCCAGGTTGAGGAGAAGGGGGTGCTGTTGGCATTAGGGCAATTTTTGCTGAGGTGGGTAAACGAACCACATTTGAAACATCCTTGAGATGACCTTGCCCCATTCTTTGTCCCACTGGATTTGATCAAAGGGCACTTGTTACGGAGATGTTCCGTAGACCCACAAGTATAACATTTACGGGTGGTGAATGTTCGGCGAGGTGAAGGCCGAAAACTATTAGAAGGCGGAGGGGGTTCCTTAGCGACTCGTAATGTGTCGGCATACCGCATTCCTTCGGCTGAGACCACCACAGCCTCTAATTCTGCAAAAGTTTGAGGACGCGACGTGAAACACAGATACAACCTGTAGGGCGGCGAAATTCCTTCAACAATCGTCTGCACGATTTGATCTTCAGGGAAATGAAGAGCGAATACCCTGGTGTCAAACTTAATATCTTGGATGAAGTCTGCCAGATTTTCATCCAGTCGCTGTACTCTGAAGTAGTTCTTTTGAATTAATTATGACATGGCTCGAGCCGGAATAGAGTTAGCCTGCAGATGGGCGTGGAAGCCTTCTATGGAAGATTGTTCAGCTATTGCTTTGACTATTTTGTCCGAGAGGACACCTATGGAGTTAGGGTAAATTATTTGAAGAATTTGGGAGTGAGAGAAAACACAAGAGCGTCATCTTGGAATTCAACTAAAAATCTTAGAAAGGAAATGACATCGTTGGTAGAGTTTACCGAAAACTTTGAAATTCCCCTAAGCAACATAGCCAAAGGATGAGGCAAACTACTGAATCCAGGTGACATAATAGGTAACGGCATAGAAGGTTGAGACGTCTCAGACACAGCATTATTTAAAAAGAAAAGTGGAATTAAGGTACGACGATCTGACTCGTTTGTTGAGTTGGCACAGATTTCCTACTTTCTCCACCCTTGGAAGAATCCTCCTCACTTACAATGTTTATCGCAGGGGCTTGGTTGGTTTTGGGATCAGCTGCCCCAGTCAACTATTGGTTAACTTTATTTGACAGTTCGGAAAGGTGTTCAACAAGGTTACTAGCCTCCTTAGCATGAACTTATTTTAGTTTGAGAGACAATAGGTCCCTAATCCTGCGATAAACATGGAACAGTCTAGCCTGCACTCTTTTAAGTTGATTAGGAGATGGATCACTCACTTTAAAAAAAATTGCTACAGAAGCTAGCTCGGTGGTGTTGTCCGTGATAGTGGAGAGAGTCTCATCAATTTCCTTCTCTCCCAAAATTGGGATACTAATTGGTAATTCTAGGGATTCCTTAAGTTTGCCAGTGTCTGCTGCAACCGTGCCTCCAGATTGAACATTTCTAATTAGTAACTCATAGATCAATTCCTCCTTGCGCAAGTAGCCGGGATGGAGGACTTCGCGAGGGCCAGACACGATGAAAGAAAATATACGAATTTAGAAGAGAAAAAATAAATTCTAGCGACTGAGAAAATTCTTAGAGTTCGATACGGATACAATGTTTAGCCGTCAGATAGGGATTAATTGAGACCCATTCAACCACGCTCTGCTACCACTTGTTACGGGGATACCTGTGGAGCA